>NW_019238060.1:7615-13743 GCF_002742605.1 Olea europaea var. sylvestris | reverse complement strand
CGCACAATGTTAATATCATTAACAGTCGTTTCTGGATGTTGGGGACTGGTGATATTAACTAGAAATCCTTGACATGACTCCTTTTTCAACATCTTTTCCGCTTGAATAGTTGATACAAGACGAGGCAAAGACTTGAACTTTTCTCCAAAGAAACGGAATTCTTCTTCTCCCGGTCTGTGAAATAATACTTCTTTCTCGTGACATCGAATGGTCGCATGATTAAGTCCCAACCAATCGATGCCCAAAATAACATCGAAATCTTTCATCTCCAAAAGGTATAAGTCTGCTTGTAATATTTTCCCATCAATCTCTAACTTCATAGCCTTAGTCATCCGATTTGTACAAAGAGTTCTTCCTGAAGGGATGCTAATCTCTAATTTATAATTCGTTTTCACACATGCAAGGTTTGACCTAGCGACGAAGGATGTAGAGATAAAAGAATTGGTAGCTCCAGAATCAAAAAGTATGTAAGCGAGTACATCAGATAATAACAGAATACCTGCAATCACATTCGGATCCTGCTCCGCCTCATGCTGATTCAGTGCAAAAACTCGAGCCTTTGCTTTCTTATTCTTGTCTTGATCATCATCTTTCTTCTTTGGAGGCTCTGTACAGTTGAGAGCAATGTGTCCGGGCTTACCACACCGGAAACACATGTTCTTCCCAAGTAAACATTCACCTCTGTGGAGTTTATTATACTTAGGACAGGGTGTAATACTCCCACTCGTCCCACCAATACGAACTCCTGTGCTTGGCCTTTTATTGTGCCAGTTATGTCTGTTCTTACTTTGATCACTCCACTTCCTTTTCCCCAACGACTCCTTGCTCTGCTGGGCATACTATTCAAATGAGGTCCTCTGATATGAAATAGCATGAGCCCTCTCCAACATTTCACGATATGAGGTGAAACGATGGGACATAATGATCATGTCGATCTCAGGGCACAATCCATTCTCGAACCTCCTAATCTTCTTAACTTCTGTATCCACCAAGTGCGGGGCATACCTTGAGAGCTGCTCAAACTGTCTTTCATAATCAGTAAGTGACATGTTTCCATGTCTGAGCTGCAGAAATTCTGATTCCTTGAAGTCCCTCAAAGCCTGTGGGAAATATTTTGCCATCACTTTGTCATTAAACTGCTCCCAAGTCAGATTGCGTTGCTGCTCTTCCGTCCTTGTACGTGAAACAGATTCCCACCAGTGACCAGCTGCTCCAATCAACATAAATTCTGTGCATAATACTTTCTGTGCATCCGTACAAGCAATGTGTCGAAATATGTGCTCCAGACCTCTTATCCACTCTTCGACAACTAGTGGTTCAGAATTACCGTCAAAAGTGGAAGGCTTGTACCTACGAAACTGCTCAACCACTGAGACAGCTCCAAGGGCAAAATGCGGTGCATTCTGCTGTGGCAGTACATTTTGTGGTGGAGGTGCTTGATTTTGCCTGCTTAACTCTTGTACCGCTCGTAGTAAATCACGCATCAAATTCGTATGAGTAGGTGGTGCCATTTCCTAAAATTTAATATGAAGTTACGATCACATTTCAGCACTAAGTCTATCACGTTATACTTATTTTTATCGTAATACATATCATCAACTTAGTAGGGAAATAAAGTGCATGTCTTAAAGATTTAGAAGTAGGCAATCTAAAATATTGAAATTATTGAAAACATTTAAGTGCATTCATTTTCTTACCCTTTTACATACCTTAGAGTCGTTGGAGGGTGGTTGATTGGTGGTTGTTGAGTGCCAAAGATCATTCACATATTTAATAACTTTAAATTATCATTATCGTTAAATTCATATATTTTCATAAAAATATTAACATTTAACAAATTGCACAATGAAACAATTAAACATTTTATTACACGTAACATTTAAAACGTGTAAAATTTAATGTTTATATATATACTAGCAAATGCAATAAGTTCTACAAAACTTTTCTTATTATCATAATAATTAATTTTTAAACTTAAATTCTTTAATTCTTAAAAAGGAAAGTTGGGCCGGTTACAAGTTTAATGATGCATTATTGACTTAATTCAAATAATTACATCTACCTAATAGTCTTCTTATATCATGTCTATTAATGGATTAATTAAAACCAACTAAACTTTTGAGACCTTGCCTATATTGACAAAACAAAAAAACAAAAAAAACAAAAAAAGAAAAAAAAAGAAAAAGGAAATCATTTGGGATTTTTGGAAAATTTATTCGAAATATCACCAATCAAGGAATCTTTAAAACTTTCTGTAGTTGCAATTTCATCATTTAGTTCGGGTGACATAGCATGTTAGAATCAAAATAAGACGGCGATTGAAAATCAGTAATAATTAATTTCATTGCTAGAAAATTAAAAATTATAAACATGTCATTTAATCCTATTTTATCTTTTGAGGCATTAACATCTTTTGCTCTCACTCTACATTCCTATTTGGTCACAATTTTTTATTTTTTTTATATAAAACATTACTCAATTAAACAACTAACAATTAAATATTCATTACACACGACATTTAAAACACATACATACATACATATACATATTTATATGTATTTTTCATTTAAAATAATTTTCAAAATTTATTTTATTTCATTTTATTTACTTATTTATTTTCATTATTATTATTATTTTAGAAGTAGCTAATGGGTCTATTTCGCACTTTTAGATTAAAGAAGAATAGGCTTCAAACTTTATGTAATAACCAAACGTGATATATATATATATATATATATAGACACACACACACACACGTGAATCCAGAATTTAATATATATATATTTTTTTTAACCACTTGTTCTTTGCTTGAATTCTTTTATGTAGATAAAAGTATATTAAATCAATATTAAAGGAAGGCTCTAACATTCAACTCAAACATACCTAAAGATTATAAATTTCATTACCTACTTTCTTTATTTTTAAGAAAAGCACTTTTAATCATAATAGTTGTGTCACTGTTCACATTATACAGCAATATGTGAACCATGACAATCATTATTTACGTCTCTCCGTTTACTATATATATATATATAGTTATTTTTTTATTATTATTATATATATATATATATTTATTTATTTTTTTATTATTATTTTTTAAACTGTTCACGTGAACAGTGATATTCACTGTTCCCCGTGAACAGTGACATTACTGTTCACGTCTAAAATAAATTTTTTTATTTTTTGATAACCAAATTATGAGAATACATGTGGGTCTACAGGAAATTAAACCTATGCTCTGATACCAAACTGTAACGACCCAAAATTTAAAGATTTGGAATCGTTACTAAAGCATTTATTTCATAATTAAATAAATTATGTCAAACGTTCTACATGAAAATCTTTCTAGTTCCATCTATAAAATAAATAAAATCTGTGGAAAACATAATTAATTGAACCATGTTCCAGATATTAAACTTCAAATTTAACATGAAGATAAAACTGAAATAACGCAAAGAGAAATAAATAAATAAAACTTCCTAATCATGTTACTCAGAATTTATTTATCTTGAATTTCATAATTTCAGGCATTACAACTCCACCGCATCGCCCGCCAACCAGCGACCCGTTCTAATCTGTAAGGAATAGGGAAAATGGTGAGTACATGGAAATACTCAGTAGGATATAAAAATTAATGGTGCGATCCCATATAAAAATTTTAAAACATGCATCAGAAAAATCATACCGTCTCATATCTTTAAAATCCTGTAGGAGCTCATATCATATCATATCATATTGTTGTACCGGAATGGCCATATCATTCACATCATAACATATCATATTATAACTATAACTTTCATGAGTATAAAATTCATCAGCATAAAAAAATATTTACTTGGGACATAAAAACACTGCACCTCATATCCTACCTTATTAGATCGTTAAAATTTTTGGATGACAAAATCCAAGAAATCACACTCCAAAAATCCTTCTCGCTGCTTCAAGAATTTATATTGTTTGAAATTGACTTCATATTTTAAATTCCAATACCACAAGTATAAGTATCTATAAACCCTTTTTTTTTTAAGGTATAATGTAATATTCCTTTTACACTGCATAAATATGGAGTCTGTAATTTACCTGATTTCAACACTCTTCTTTCTCTACAATCGTGTGCTTATACATATGTCTTCTTTTGATATACATCTATAAATATATCTCACATGATCTAATCTAACAAAGTGGGTGTGTAGTTGAGGATACGTGTAGTAGTAGGATAGGAGAATGGATAAATTTGGGAAACAAACTTTTTGAAATAAAATAATTGACCAAATCTTGTCAACCAACTTTATCACTCAACAAGCAATACCTCCCCCACACGTGGCCAACAAATTGCAATCAATAAAGTCTCTCTCTCTCTCTTCTTATATATATTTATTATTATTAAAATATTCAACCCTAACTTAACAAAGATTCTTTATTCTTTTCACGTGACTTGAGAGAAAATTTAAATTCATTAAATAATCAATTAAAATATAATTGTAAAGCTCTATCTTTCGATCTCGATAATTTGGGCTCCGCTAATCCAAATTAACTTTTTCTCGAGCCTAACATGCATGATTAATTACGACCTATCCAACGAGCCCAATATTCATATACTTATTATCGCTCCATTAATATCTACATTTTAAGCCAAATGAGATCGAAATTTACTTTATATATACTTTAGTCCCCCAAACTTTCAAAATATTAAAATATAGCATACATAAATTAAATTCTAATCTATGAAATTTTGTGACATTACATTTTCCACCGTCAAAATTGCCTATCAATATATATATATATATATATATATATATATACTCTCCAGCCGCAGCCCTTCTTTTGTGATTTTTTGATTCCAAATTCAGCCCCCTTTTTTGCCAAGCTGCCGTCTCCAATTAATTTTCATCTATCCTCCCCTCTTCTCCTTTTATTTTTGCCAGCATGTGTATTTATATTAGTGGTAACCTAGCCCACAATGTTTGACTTTCAAAAAGATTCCAATTGCTCTCCAATTTTCTTTCAATGGCCACTTTAATCCACGTACTTTAAATATAGCCAATTTCGCCCAATTTACTCTTCTTTCCTTCACTTCCTTTTAATCCATGAAAATTCACCTATTAAACGTAAGACAGAACAATTTAGAATATATTTTGCTAAAAGATTATCAAATATCGTTATTTTAGAACCCCGAATAAGTGTATAAAATACACTTATCTTGGTAATTTAGGAATGATTTGCAAAGCCAACTAACAATAAATTATTAAATTTCATGGGACTAATAACTAAAATATGATGAGTTAAATTACTATTGATGAGTGAATTTGTAGAGAGGAAATAGTGTAATATAGCTAGTGGAATATTTATGAGTTTACGTATAAAAATTGGTTCCAGAATCTCTACCACTGTAGAACTAAACTATCGTCGAGTCCAGCATCCAGAGGTAGACCTACTATATGTGCTATTACTTCCATAGAGGCCGAGATAGTAGAATGCGAGTGTGTAGGAGGTGAAGGTCGACATGGTGTAAGATTTTTGACATGATGCGAAATGTCTTTGTATGGACAAAGATATGGGAATGGATCTCTCCCTACCTGTTGTGGTGGACATGGAGATGGAGATCATCACGCAATAGGAGAGTATTTCTAAATAAATAAGAACCTTCATAATTAGTATAATTTTATCACATGTAATAATAAAATGTTGAATTACAAATCTCCCATTAAAATTGGCATTGATTATTGGATCATCATCTCTAGGCGGAAGGTACAATCCTTGCGCTTACCCATATTCTATCTCCTAGAATTAAGCAGTCAGCGTGTACAAACTTCAAGCTAACATATCGAAATTTCAGCACATGCTAATTTTATTGCATTGAATTGATAAACAAATTTAACTAGTAAATGCAAATATATACTCACTCGACGATTGGCGAGGATAGTGGTAATATCTTTTGCAATTGAGGTATATGTTGCCTGCAAATTCAGCATCATTGCGACCCTTGTTTGGTTAATGACACGATAGCCTCGTAAGCCCAAATCTGCAAACTTATTTCTCCTTAGAGTCCTTTCATTAATGGGAAAACCGTGATCGTCTCAGGTTTGGTATGTACATAATTGGAATGAACTCTTTGAAGCTCATGACAG
>NW_019238060.1:0-3103 GCF_002742605.1 Olea europaea var. sylvestris | reverse complement strand
TTTATTTTATTTTTCTTAGCTTAGTTCATTAATTTAGAAAAATTTTACAGTGTTTCTTTCTTCATTTTTCAGGATGTTGTATATGAAGTTTGAGAACCTAGAGATCTTGCTCAAGTTATCCCAGAGATTGAACAAACATTCAACCTTCGAAAAAGATAAAAACACACCAAAAACAAAAGTCGAAGTCATCGCAGAGGAAAATTCGAATTAAATAGCCTTTGAGGCTAATCTGGAAGTAGCACAACCGTATGAAGTTGCAGCCAATGAAAACGCTGGTTGATGAAAGGGTATATGATTCTAGCGGTCATGGAGAGCCAACCCAGTATCAAATATCCAACATTTGATCAAGCAAATTTTTGCTTGAGAACCGATGTGATCAACATGTTCTAAAATAAACTACAATTCTTTGGGAGACCTACCGAAAATCCTAATGCTCATATATTGAGATTTTTGGACATGTGTGCAATAATAGAATACCCAGGGATTTCAACTGAAGCAATCCCGCTGAGACTTTTTCCATTCACTTTGAGAGATTCAGCAAGAGAATAGTTAGACATTTATTCGCCTCAAACGATTACTACATGGAGCCAATTAAGTGAAAAGTTCCTGAGTAAATATTTCCCACCAAAGAGGATTACAAAGCTAAGGGATGAGATTACCACCTTCCAACAACTAGACTCAGAATGCTACTCAGAGGCATGGGAACGATACAAGGGTTTACTCTGTCAATGCCCATAACACTGAATGCAAAAATGACTCCAAGTACCTTATTATTACATTGGTCTGAACCCAATTAGCCGGGTGAACGTAAACTCTGCATGCAATGGTTCCATCATAAAAAGAACTTCAGATCAAGTCTACCAAATAATGGAAGATTTGTTATTCACCAATGCACTTTGGCCTACTAAAAGGATGAGTGGATGGAAAGCAGCTCGACTATTTGAAGTTGACTCTCTAACAACAATTTCAGAACGGTTGGCATCACTGGCACATAAGGTGGATCGAATGAGTGCAACATAGACAATGGGACTAAAATGCAAACATTGTGGAGGGAAGCGCGAAAGTGTTGGTTGTAATTTATGGTCTCCTTTTGTTCAAACAGTAGAGGATGTGAACTATACTCAGAATTTTCAAAGGCAGTAACACAATCTAAATCCTAACACCTATTTCCTAGGCTGGAGAAATCACCTAAACTTTTAATGGAGTGATAATCGGGGGGCTCAAATCGAACCATAACAGACTACGACGTCAGGTTTTCCAGCAAAATGAAAAGATATCTTTATTAGACGATCTTGTGACTAAGTTGGCAGATATCTCTACTCAACACATGCAAAGCACTGATAAGAATTTACAAGTTCAGGGAGTTGCCATCAAGAATTTAAAAAATTAGATGGGATAAATAGTAAAAGCACTCTCAGAAAGAAAACAAGGAGCACTGCCAAGCGACACTGAGATAAATCCTAAATAGTAGGTAATGGCAGTAAAAGTTGTAGAGAGTGAGGAGATTGAGGCAATCACTACATGCAGTGGGACTCAACTTCTAGAAATGAAAGTCGAGAGAGGGTAACAGTAAATAAAAGGGTACATTCAAGCAAGTGAATATATCTGAACAGTCAAATGAAGTAGTTCCATATCAAATGTCAAAAAATCTATATGTTAAGGCAACCTCTCTTATCAAACCTTATGTACCTTCAATCCCATTTCCATAGAGATTGCAAAAAGGAAGCTTGATGATCAATTCGAGAAATTCTAGGTTATTCTACAGAAGTTTCACATCAATATTCCATTCATCAATGCAATCAGACAGATCTTGAAGTATGTAAATTTCTCGAAAGACATGATATCTAAGAAAAGAAAGCTTGTAGACTGGGAGGAAGTGGCATTGACCGATGAGAGCAGTGCGAGACTGCAAAATACATTGTCACCAAAACTAAAGGACCCAGTGAGTTTCACTTTACCCGTTTCACTAGGCAAAGAATTTCTTTTGAATACTTTATGTGATACGTGTGCAAGTGTTAATCTAATGTCGTTGTCTACTTTCAAGGAACTAGGAGTTAGGAAAGTCTAATAATTGAATGTGACGCTGCAGCTGGAAAATAGAAGCATCAGATACCTATCGGGGTCTCTGGCAATGTTGAGGATGTGCTCATCAAGGTTGGAAAACTAATATTCACGGCAGACTTCCTTGTTATGGATATCGAAGATGACCAAGAGATGCCAATAAACCTAGGTCGACCATTCTTAACAACAAGTCGAACATTGATTGACATGGAGAAGGGCGAACTTATAGTAAGGGTGGAGAACACACGAAGTCTTTGAACTATACAACCCATCCAAGCAAATTGCAAGCGCTGAAGAGGCCAAAATTTGTTGTTGAAAGAGGTCAACAAGACTCGAAAGGGATAGAGTCTAAACATATAGGGAACCTTGGACGAGGAAAGAATGGAGAGTTCAAGGTTTGGAGGGCAAAAAGAGGATGTAAAGCTGGAAATTTCAAGGAGTGTAAGATTGTACGATTCCAGCATGAACACCCATGATCAATTCCTCCTATAGCCTAGATAAAAACTATAAATTAAGCGCTTATTGGGAGGCTATCCAATTTTCTAACCCTTTTATTTATTTTTACTTTCTGTACCACATTGCATATAGATTTACGTAGATTATTAGATTGCATTAGATTTAGGCACATTTATATTTATAGGGTATCACCATCCTTTCATGTTTCAGCTTAGGCCCTTGAAGTTATGGTTGGCTATTTCAATTGTTTGGGCTAAGTAACACATGTTCTAAATTATTTGATTTTTAATGTTTGATTTAACCGCTATATGCAGGAATATAACGTCGCGTAACACTCTAACCAACATTGACCAAGGAAAAAGTAGGATTGTCTAGCCGTCATCCATAGTGTCTTTCACATTTAACATACAAATTCGGGGAATGCCTTTTTCCTTTTTATCCCCGTTCCCTTATATTCTTACTTTTGCTTTAGGACATTGCAGATAATATCGGTTTTAAGTTTAGGGGTAGGAAATACTTTGAATATTCTTTTTTGGGTTTTCTTATGTTTTTGTGTGTTTGCTTTAATAGATTAAAAAAAAATTTC
>NW_019238059.1:0-1954 GCF_002742605.1 Olea europaea var. sylvestris | reverse complement strand
CACAAACCACTTTCCATTGGATCGTTGCCAATCGAATTAGACTATGAATTCGCCAAAATCGAAAAACCCAAAGTTATCATGAATCAAAAATCACTTTTCATTGGCTCAATTCCAATCGAATTAGACTAGCAATTCGCCAAAAATGAGCAAACCTGAAGTTATCAAGAAATCACAAACTACTTTCATTGGCTCGATTCCAATCGAATTAGACTAGGAATTCTCCAAAATCGAAAAACCTGAAGTTATCATGAAATCAAAAGCCACTTTTCATTGGCTCGATTCCAATCGAATTAGACAAACAATTCGCCAACACGAACAAACCCGAAGTCATCATGAAATCAAAAAGCACTTTTTCATTGGCTCGATTCCAATCGAATTAGACAAACAATTCGCCAACACGAACAAACCCGAAGTCATCATGAAATCAAAAAGCACTTTTTCATTGGCTCGATTCCAATCGAATTAGACAAACAATTCGCCAACACGAACAAACCCGAAGTCATCATGAAATCAAAAAGCACTTTTTCATTGGCTCGATTCCAATCGAATTAGACAAACAATTCGCCAACACGAACAAACCCGAAGTCATCATGAAATCAAAAAGCACTTTTTCATTGGCTCGATTCCAATCGAATTAGACAAACAATTCGCCAACACGAACAAACCCGAAGTCATCATGAAATCAAAAAGCACTTTTTCATTGGCTCGATTCCAATCGAATTAGACAAACAATTCGCCAACACGAACAAACCCGAAGTCATCATGAAATCAAAAAGCACTTTTTCATTGGCTCGATTCCAATCGAATTAGTCTAGAAATTTGCTAAAAATGAATAAGCCCGAAGTTATAATGAAATCAAAATCCACTATTCATTGGCTCGATTCCAATCATATTAGACTAGCAATTCTCAAAAAACGAACGAACCCAAAGTTATCATGAAATCAAAAACCACTTTTCATTGGCTCGATTCCAATCAAATTAGACTAGCAATTCGTCAAAATAAACAATCCTCAAGTTATCATGAAATCAAGAACCACTTTTAATTGGGTCGATTCCAATCGAATAAGACAAGCAATTCGCTAAAAACGAACAAACCCGAAGTTATCATGAAGTCAAGAACCAGTTTTTCTTTGGCTAGATTCCAATGGAATTAGACTAGCGATTAGCTAAAAGCAAACAAACCTGAAGTTATCATGAAATTGGAAGCCACTTCTCATTGGCTCGAATCCGATCAATTAAACTTGCAATTCACCGATCACGAACAAACCAGAAGTCATTATGAAATCAAAAACCACATTTCATTGGCTCAATTACAATCGAATTAGACTAGCGATTCGCCAAAAGCAAACAAACCCGAAATTATCATTAAATCGAAAACCACTTTTCAATGGCTAGATTCCAATCGAATTAGAATAGCAATTTGCAAAAAAAAGAACAAACACTAAGTCATCATCAAATCAAAAACCACTTTTCTTTGGCTCGATTCCAATCGAATTAGACTAGCAATTCGCCAAAAGCGAACAAGCCCGAAGTTATCATGAAATCAAAAACCAGTTTTCATTGGCTCGATTCTAATCGAATTAGACTAGCAATTCGCCAAAAGCGAACAAGCCCGAAGTTATCATGAAATCAAAAACCAGTTTTCATTGGCTCGATTCTAATCGAATTAGACTAGCAATTCGCCAAAAGCGAACAAGCCCGAAGTTATCATGAAATCAAAAACCAGTTTTCATTGGCTCGATTCTAATCGAATTAGACTAGCAATTCGCCAAAAATGAACAAACCTCAAGTTATCATGAAATCACAAACCACTTTTCGCTGGCTCGATTCCAATCGAATTACACTAGCAATTCGTCAAAATCAAACAACCGCGAAGTTATCATGAAATCAAAAGCTACTTTTCACAGGCTCGATTCCAAATCGAATTAGACTAGCAATTCGCGAACACGAACAA
>NW_019238058.1:0-1954 GCF_002742605.1 Olea europaea var. sylvestris | reverse complement strand
ATTTTTCGAAAGAATGAGCACTTGCATATTTAGAACGCTTAGAGAGTCGACGGACTAAGAATTGAGCGTAACTTTTGCACACGGTGTCCGTTTTGGGCCCATAATAACTTTTTGGAAATGTAGCGATCGTTTTTGATTGAACTCAGCACTTCGTCGTGACGTAAGAGGGATTTTGGCCACTTTTTGAAAGAATGAGCACTTGCATATTTGGCACGCTTAGAGAGTCGACGAAAGAAGAATTGAGCGTAACTTTTGCACACGGTGTCCGTTTTGGGCCCATAAGTACTTTTTGGAAATGTAGCGACCATTTTGTATTGAATTCACAACTTCGTCATGACGTACCAGGGATTTTGGCCATTTTTCGAACGAATGAGCACTTGCATATTTGGCACGCTTAGAGAGTCGACGGATGAAGAATTGAGCGCAACTTTTCCACACGGTGCCCGTTTTGGGCCCATAAGTACTTTTTGTAAATGTAGCAACCGTTTTGGTTTGAACTCACCACTTCGTCGTGACGTACGAGTGATTTTGGCCATTTCTCGAAAGATTGAGCACTTGCATATTTAGAACGCTAGGAGAGTCGGCGGACGAAGAATTGAGCGTAACTTTTGCACACGGTGTCCGTTTTGGGCCCATAAATACTTTTTGAAAATGTAGCGACCGTTTTGGATTGAACTCACCACTTCGTCGTGACGTACGAGTGATTTTGGCCATTTCTCGAAAGATTGAGCACTTGCATATTTAGAACGCTAGGAGAGTCGGCGGACGAAGAATTGAGCGTAACTTTTACACACGATGTCCATTTTGGGCCCCTAAGTACTTTTTGTAAATGTAACGACCGTTTTCGTTTGAACTCACAACTTCGTCGTGACGTACGAGGGATTTTGGCCATTTTTGAAAGAATGAGCACTTGCATATTTAGAACGCTTGGAAAGTCGGCAGACGAAGAATTGAGCGTAACTTTTGCACTCGGTGTCCGTTTTGGGCCCATAAGTACTTTTTGTAAATGTAGCGACCGTTTTCGTTTGAACTCACAACTTCGTCGTGACGTACGAGGGATTTTGGCCATTTTTCGAAAGAATGAGCACTTGCATATTTAGAACGCTTGGAAAGTCGGCGGACGAAGAATTGAGGGTAACTTTTGCACACGGTGTCCGTTTTGGGCCCATAAGTACTTTTTGAAAATGTAGTGACCGTTTTGATTCGAACCCACCACTTTGTCATGACGTACGAGGGATTTTGGCCATTTTTCGAAAGAATGAGCACTTGCTTATTTAGAATGCTTGGAGAGTCGACGGAAGAAGAATTCAGCGAAACTTTTGCATACGGCGTCCGTTTTGGGCCCATAAGTACTTTTTGGAACTACAGCGACCGTTTTGGATTGAACTCACCACTTCGTCGTAACGTACGAGGGATTTCGGCCATTTTTCGAAAGAATGAGCACTTGCATATTTGTAAAGGTTTTAGAGTCGACGTACAAAGTATTGACCGTAACTTTTCCACACGGTATCCGTTTTGGGCCCATAAGTACTTTTTGGAAATGTAGCTACGGTTTTGGATTGAACTCACCACTTCGTCGTGACGTAAGAGGGATTTTGGCCATTTTTCAAAAGATTGAGCACTTGCATATTTTGAACGCTTGGAAAGTCGGGGGACGAAGAATTGAGCGTAACTTTTGCACACGGTGTCCATTTTGGGCCCATAGGTACTTTTTGAAAATGTAGCGACCGTTTTGGTTTGAGCTCACAACTTCGTCGTGACGTACGAGTGATTTTGGCCATTTCTTGAAAGATTGAGCACTTACATATTTAGAACGCTTGCAGAGTCGACGGACGAAGAATTGAGCGTAACTTTTGCACACGATGTCCATATTGGGCCCCTAAGCACTTTTTGTAAAAGTAGCGACCGTTTTCGTTTGAACTTACAACTTCGTCGTGACGTACGAGGGATTTTG
>NW_019238057.1:0-1954 GCF_002742605.1 Olea europaea var. sylvestris | reverse complement strand
TTTCCATATTATTTGACTAAAACTTCTCATAGGTTTGGTTTATTTGCATGTTTCCAATCCAATTTAACTAAAATTTCTCGCGACTTTGGTTTATTGGCACATTTTGAATCAAATTTGACTAAAATTTCATGCGAGTTTTTTTCGTTGGCGCGTTTCCAATCAAATTTGCCTAAAATTTCATATGTTTTGGGTTTATTAGTGCGTTTCCAATCAATTTGATTAAAATTTCACTGAGATTTTGTTCATTAGCATGTTTCTAATCAAATTTTAGTAACATTTCATCAGGATTTTGTTCGCTCGTGTGTATCACTTCAAATTTGACTAAGATTTCATTTGAATTTTGTTCATTGGTGCATTTCCAATCAAATTTGCTAAAATTTCACATGACTTTGGTTCATTGGCACATTTCGAATCAAATTTGACTAAAATTTCATGTGACTTTTCATTGGTGCAATTCTAATCAAATTTGACTAAACTTTCATGTGACTTTTCATTGGTGCAATTCTAATCAAATTTGACTAAAATTTCACTTAGGTTTCGATCTTTGACGTGTATTAATTCAAATTTGACTAAAATTTCATCTGAATTTTGTTTGTTGGCACGTTTCCCATCAAAGTTGACTAAAATTTCACATGGATTTGGTTCATTGGAGCGATTCCAATCAAATTTAACTAAAATTTCATCGGGATTTTGTTAATTGGCATGTTTCTAATCAGATTTGACTAAAATTTCACCAGGATTTTGTTCATTAGTGCATTTCCAATTGAATTTGACCAAATTTCATTTGGATTTTGTTCATTGACACGTTTTCAATCAAATTTGACTAAAATTTCAAACGACTTTGTTCATTGGCACATTTCGAATCAAATTTGACTAAACTTTCAAGCGGGTGTTTCTATTCAAATTTGACTAAAATTTCATCGGGATTTCGTTAATTGGCGTGCTTCTAATCAAATTTGACTAAAATTTCACCAGAATTTTGTTCGTTAGTGTATTTCCAATCAAATTTGACTGAAATTTCATCTGGTTTTCTTCATTGGCGCGTTTCCAATCAAATTTGATTAAACTTTCAAGAAGATTTTTTCATTAGCGCGTTTCCATTCAAATTTGACTAAAATTTCACGTTAGTTTTGTTCATTGGAGCGTTTCCAATCAAGGTTGACTAAAATTTCACCAGGGTTTCATTCATTGGCGTGTATCTAATCAAATTTGACTAAAATTTTATTTGGATTTTGTTCATTGGTGCGTTTTCAATCAGATTTGGCTAAAATTTCACCTAATTTTGGTTCATTGGCGCATTTACATTCAAATTTGAATAAAATTTCACATGACTTCAGTTCATTGGCATATTTTGAATCAAATTTGACAAAAGTTTCATGCGAGTTTTTTTGTTAGCATGTTTCCAATCAAATTTGACTAAAATTTCACAAGGGCTTGGTTCATTTGCGCGTTTCGATTCAAATTTAACTAAAATTTGAAGCGAATTTTTTCATTGGCATGTTTCCAATCAAATTTGACTAAAATTTCATGTGAGTTTTGTTCATTGTAGCATTTTCAATCAAAGTTAACAGAAATTTCACCTGGATTTTGTTCATTGGCGCGTTTCCAATCAAATTTGACTAAAATTTCACATGAGTATTGTTCATTGGCACATTTTCAATCAGATTTGAATAAAATTTCACCTAAGTTTGGTTTATTGGCGTGTTTACATTCAAATTTGACTAAAATTTCACGTGACTTTGGTTCATTGGCACGTTTCGAATCAAATTTGACTACAATTTCATGCGGGTTTTTTCATTGGCATGCTTCAAATCAAATTTGACTAAAATTTTGCAAGGGATTGGTTCATTAACGCGTTTCCAATCAAAATTTACTAAAATTTAATCGAGATTTAGTTCATTGGCGAGTTTCCAATCAAATTTGACTAAAATTTCACTATGATTTTGTTCGTTAC
>NW_019238056.1:1753-1954 GCF_002742605.1 Olea europaea var. sylvestris | reverse complement strand
GCCCATTCCGACACAGTCGCGAAAAATGACGAAATTGCCCCTGGCGCGATTTTTATTTCCGATCAACCTGCCAAATTTAAGCTCTTTCCGACACAGTCGCGTAAAATCAAGAAATTGCCCCCGGGGCAATTTTTATTTCCGATCAACCTGCTAAATTTAAGCCCATTCCGACACAGTCGCGTAAAATGACGAAATTGCCTC
>NW_019238056.1:0-1302 GCF_002742605.1 Olea europaea var. sylvestris | reverse complement strand
CCAACACAGTCGCGGAAAATGACGAAATTGCCCCCGGCGCGATTTTTGTTTCCGATTAATCGGTCAAATTATTGCCAATTCCGACACCGTCGAGAAAAAAGACGAAATTGCCCCCGGCGCGATTTTTATTTCCGATCAACCAGTCAAATTTAAGCCCATTTCGACACAGTATAGTAAAATGACGAAATTGCCCCCGGCGCGATTTTTATTACCGATCAACCTGTGAAATTTTAGCCAATTCGTACACAGTCGCGAAAAATGACGAAATTTCCCCTGGCGCGTTTGATAAACCTGTCAAATTTTAGCCAATTTCGACGCAGTCGCGAAAAATGACGAAATTGCCCCATGAGCGATTTTTATTTCCGATCAACCGGTCAAATTTTAGCCCATTCCGATACAGTCGCGTAAAATGACGAAATTGCCCCGGCGCGATTTTTATTTTCGATCACCCTGCCAAATTTAAGCCCATTCCGACACAGTCGCGAAAAATGACGAAATTGCCCCCGGCGCGATTTTTATTTCCGATCAACCTGCCAAATTTAAGCTCTTTCCGACACAGTCGCGTAAAATCACGAAATTACCCCCGGCATGATTTTTATTTCCGATCAACCTGCTAAATTTAAGCCCATTCCGACACAGTCGCGTAAAATGACGAAATTGCCCCGGCGCGATTTTTATTTCCGATCAACCTGCCAAATTTGAGCCCATTCCGACACAGTCGCGTAAAATTACGAAATTGCCCCCTGAGCGATTTTTATTTTTGATCAACCTGTCAAATTTTAGTCCATTCCAACACAGTCACGAAAAATGACGTAATTGACCCCGGCGCGATTTTTATTTCCGATCAACCTGCCAAATTTAAGCCCATTCCGACACAGTCGCGAAAAATGACGAACTTGACCCCGGCGCGATTTTTATTTCCGATCAACCTGGCAAATTTAAGCCCATTCCGACACAGTCGCGAAAAATGACGAAATTGGCCCGGCGCGGTTTTCGTCTCTGATTCTTCTGTCAAATTTAGCACATTCCGATACACTCGCGAAAAATGACAAAATTGCCCCGGCGCGATTTTTATTTCCGATCAACCTGCCAAATTTAAGCACATTCCGACACAGTCGCATAAAATAACGAAATTGGCCTAGCGTGATTTTTGTTTACATTCTACCTGTCAAATTTTAGACCATTCCGACACAGTCGCGGAAAATGACGAAATTGGCCACGGGGCGATTTTTAATTCAGATCAACCAGCCAAATTTAAGCCGATTCCGACACCGTCACGAAAAATGAAGAAATTGCCCCCGG
>NW_019238055.1:0-1954 GCF_002742605.1 Olea europaea var. sylvestris | reverse complement strand
TGAAAAGAAAATACTGAAATGCTTGATATCCACAATTTATTTTAGTTGTGAATAAATAACTGTTATTTGCTCATGAATAAAAGAGTTTGTTATCTCCTCGCTATTCTCCTATGTTACATTCATCAAATTTATATTCTGTTCTCTTTTGGAAGGGGCAACATATTTTTGACACTCTTCATCTTCTCTTTGGTATTTAACGTCTTTTTGATCTTATTATTGTGTTTATTTTTCTCGGAACACAGGTTTGGTCACTTGGCTTGTTTTACTTCTGACGTTGAAGTGTTTCTTCAAGTTTTGGATAATGATAAGAAGGCCAAATTTTTAGAGTACTTGATGAAGGTTTGCGAATCTAGCACAACTATGCCCACCAAAGCTCTTGGGCAATCCATAACTGTCTTCAAAATACAAAACGTAATGGGCAACATGTTTAATTTATCAGTCGAGGGTATGGCTTCTACAATTTCATTTATTGAATTTTTCTAATTAGACATAGTGTGTGAGTTTCTGCACAGTGGTGGAGCCAGGACTTAGAGCTAGTGGAGGCAAAATTTAACTAAAGAAAAGTTTTCGGAGCACAAAATATAATAATATTAAAAAGTTCATTATTTCTTACAATTGTTATCTAGGAGTTTTGCTGTAAAAAAACCGTATGATGACTTTATTATCATTTTCATCAAATGCATTTTTTTAATACTATGCACTTCCAAATAATGACCTCAAACAAC
The DNA here is from genome assembly GCF_002742605.1 of Olea europaea var. sylvestris. Lineage (NCBI taxonomy): Eukaryota > Viridiplantae > Streptophyta > Magnoliopsida > Lamiales > Oleaceae > Olea > Olea europaea. Next base: position 1,229 of record NW_019238055.1, on the reverse strand, counting down.
GAAAAAACTTAATAATGTTAATAATCTTTTAGTTTTACAATTGGAGTCTAGAATTTGTAAGAAGTTATGCAATATCAATGTCCCCACTCTTTAACTGTAAATAAACTTAAGCAAACTAAACGTCTGCAGTAATTAAAATTCCAATTTATTTTCATAAGTTAATACACAATAATTAAATCAAACATAATAAGAAATAAGAAATAAAAACATTTAAGAAAAAGTCAGATTCCAGTGGGGGCTGATGTACTGGCCCCAACCTCCATCCGCCACTGCTGCTGTACCCATTTTCTCACTCTTAATAACATTTAATTCCTAAGAAACTGTTTGATCTAGATAGTATCAAGTTCAGGTTTTCAGAAATTTCTTCACTGTGCCCAAAGCTATGGTAGTTTATTTTGTATAACATCTAAAAATTTTGAGCGTGTTTCATTATTCTTATAAGTGTGCTGAAAAGTTTGGAATGCTTTTGTATGTCCCAGAAAAGTCATCTTAGGTGACTCCATTGCCCCACAAATATTTTTTACTATTCCCTTGATTACCTATTCAAACTCAGCAGCCCCTCTGATACTTCAGGTAGTCTCCCTTCCTGCTTCTGGCAACTACCTGCTGTCAGCTCCCTCCTCCTTTCCCTTGCCATCCTCAACTCATTCTCACATTTTTCTACCCCTAATCTATCCCCACCACCAACAGCTTCTACGTCACCATGACAATAGGCCAGTCCCCAGCCACTTCTCCACCTTTTACCCAACAACCAAGAATTTCCCAACTTTCCCTGTCACAACCGAGGATTTTTCCGCCTTTTTCCCACCACCATCAGTCCCTTCCATCGTTCCCTTCTACCATTCACACCACAAGCCTCGAAATCAACGACCATGGTACTTAAATGAACAGAACCCAAAAGTCAATTACAAGCAAATAGCTACAAGGGTGGTAGGTTAGATGAAAATACATGCAAAAGAAAAAAATAAGCAAGGAAATAATGAGAACATAGGATGGAGGAAAGGGAAAGTTCTGGACATCTTCTGATGATTTGAAGAAAACGAAGAACTTAAAGGAGGAATGAAAGGAGAAAGAAAAGAAGGGAAGAAAGGAAAATGGAAGGACAAAGGGGAAAAGAGGGACTTGGCGTGAAGTTATTTTATTAATTTTATCAAGTCGATTCCTTTTTTTCTTTTTTCTTTTTTCTTTTTTCTTTTTCTTTTTTTTTTTTTTTTGCCGGGGGGGGGGGG
>NW_019238054.1:0-1954 GCF_002742605.1 Olea europaea var. sylvestris | reverse complement strand
CTTCGGGGTTGTTTGTTTTTTGCGAATTGCTAGTCTAATTCGATTGGAATCGAGCCAATGAAAAGTGGTTTTTGATTTCACGAGAACTTCGATTTTGTTCGTTTTTGACGAATTGCTAGTATAATTCGATTTGAATCGAGCCAATGAAAAGTGGTTTTTGTTTCCAAGATAACTTTGGGTTTGTTCGTTTTTGGCGAATTGCTAGTCTAATTTGATTGGAATCAAGCCAATGAAAAGTGATTTTTGATTTCATGATAATTTTCGGTTTGTTCGTTTTTGGCAAATTGCTAGTCTAATTCGATTGGAATTGAGCCAATGAAATGTGGTTCTTGATTTCATGAAAGCTAAGGGTATGTTCATTTTTTGCGAATAGCTAGACTAATTCAATTGGAATCGAGCCAATGAAAAGTGGTTTTTGATTTCATGATAACTACAGGTTTTTTCGTTTCTTGATGAATTGCTAGTCTAATTCGATTGGAATCGAGCCAACGAAAAGTGGTTTATGATTCCATGATAACTTCAGGTTCGTTCATTTTTGGCGAATTGCTAGTCTAATTCTATTGGAATTGAGTGAATGAAATGTGGCTTTGATTTCAAGATAACTTTGGGTTTGTTCATTTTTATTGAATTGCTTGTCTAATTCGGTTGGAATCAAGCCAATGAAATGTTGTCTTTGATTTCGTGGTAACTTCGTGTTTGTTCGTTTTTCGCGAATAGCTAGACTAATTCGATTGGAATCGTGCCAACGAAATGTGGTTTTGGATTTCCTGATAACTTCCGTTTTGTTCATTTTTGGCGAATTGCTAGTCGAATTCGATTGGAATCGAGCCAATGAAATGTGGTTTTTGATTTCGTGATAACTTCGGGTTTTTTTCATTTTTGGTGCATAGCTAGACTAATTCGACTGGAATCAAGCTAATGAAAAGTGGTTTTTGATTTCATGATAAATACAGGTTTTTTCTCTTCTTGGCGAATTGCTAGTCTAATCCGATTGGAATCGAGCCGATTAAAAGTGATTTTTGTTTTCAAGATAACTTTGGGTTTGTTCGTTTTTGGCTAATTCCTAGTCTAGTTCGATTGGAATCGAGTCAATGAAAAGTGGTTTTTGATTTAACGATAACTTCGGGTTTGTTCATCTTTGGCGAATTGCTAATGTCATTCGGTTGGAATCGAGCCAGTGAAAAGTAGTTTTTGATTTCAAGATACTTCGGGTTTGTTCATTTTTGGCGAATTGCAAGTCTAATTCGATTGGAATCGAGCCAATGAAATGTGTTTTTCGATTTTCTGATAACTTCGGGTTCGTTCTTTTTGACGAATAGCTTGACTAATTCGATTGGAATCGGGCCAATGAAAAGTGATTTTTGATTTCACGATAACTTCGGGCTTGTTCAGTTTTGGCTAATTGCTTGTGTAATTCGATTGGAATCAGGCCAATAAAAAGTTGTTTTTGATTTCAAAATAACTCCGAGTTTGTTTCTTTTTGGTAAATTTCTAGTCTAATTCGATTGGAATCGAGCCAATGAAAAGTGGCTTTTGATTTCTTGATAACTTCGGTTTGTTCGTTTTCTTCAAATTGCTAGTCTAAGTCGATTGGAATCGAACCATTGAAAAGTCACTTTTGATTTCATGATAACTTCGGGTCTTTTCATTTTTGGCGAATTGCTAGTCTAATTCGATTGGAATCGAGCCAATGAAATGTGGTCCTCGATTTCAGGATAACTTCGGGTTTGTTTGTTTTTAGCAAATTGCTAGTCTAATTCGATTGGAATCGAGCCAATGAAATGTGGATTTAGATTTCATGATAACTTCGGGTTTGTTCCTCTTCGGCGAATTGCTAGTCTAATTCGATTGGAATCGAGCCAATGAAATGCGATTTTTTATTTCGTGATAACTTCGGGTTTGTTCATTTTTTGCGAATACGTAGACTAATTCGATTGTAAGCGAGCCAATGACA
>NW_019238053.1:0-1954 GCF_002742605.1 Olea europaea var. sylvestris | reverse complement strand
AAAACCCTAATACGTCATTACGAAATCGTGAGCTAAACCCACAACGGTCGCTACATTTTCGAAAACTACTTATGGTCCCAAAAGGGACACCGTCTGCGAAAGTTATGATCAATACCTCGAACATCGTCAATCCAAATATGCAGGTGCACTTTCTTCAAAAAATGCTCAAAATCCCTTATACGTCACGACGAAGTTGTGAGTTCAATCCAAAAGGGCCGCTACATTTCCGATAAGTACTTATGGGCCCAAAACGGACACCGTTTGCGTAAGTTACGCTCATTTCTTCGAAGCTCGAAACTCCAAGCGTGAAAAATATGCGAGCGATCGTTCTTCAAAAAAAGGTCGAAAACCCTAATACGTCATTACGAAATCGTGAGCTAAACCCACAACGGTCGCTACATTTTCGAAAACAACTTATAGTCCCAAAACGGACACCGTCTGCGAAAGTTATGATCAATTCCTCGAACGCCGTCAATCCAAATATGCAGCTGCACGTTCTTCAAAAAATGGTCAAAATCCCTCATACGTGACGACGAAGTTGTGAGTTCAATCCAAAAGGGCCGCTACATTTCCGATAAGTACTTATGGGCCCAAAACGGACACCGTTTGCGTAAGTTACGCTCATTTCTTCGAAGCTCGAAACTCCAAGCGTGAAAAATATGCGAGCGATCGTTCTTCAAAAAAAGGTCGAAAACCCTAATACGTCATTACGAAATCGTGAACTAAACACACAACGGCCGCTACATTTCCGAAAACAACTTATAGTCCCAAAACGGACACCGTCTACGAAAGTTATGCCCAATTCCTCAAACGCCGTCAATCAAAATATGCAGCTGCACGTTCTTCAAAAAATGGTCAAAATCCCACATACGTCACGACGAAGTTGTGAGTTCAATCCAAAAGGGTCGCTACATTTCCGATAAGTACTTATGGGCCCAAAACGGACATCGTTTGCATAAGTTACGCTCATTTCTTCGAAGCTCGAAAATCCAAGCGTGAAAAATATGCGAGCGATCGTTCTTCAAAAAAAGGTCGAAAACCCTAATACGTCATTACGAAATCGTGAGCTAAACCCACAACGGTCGCTACATTTCCGAAAACAACTTATGGTCCCAAAACGGACACCGTCTGTGAAAGTTATGCTCAATTCCTCGAACGCCGTCAATCCAAATACGCAGCTGCACATTCTTCAAAAAATGGTCAAAATCCCTCATACGTCACGATGAAGTTGTGAGTTCAATCCAAAAGGGTCGCTACATTTTCGAAAACTACTTATGGTCCCAAAACGGACACCGTCTGCGAAAGTTATGCTCAATTCCTCGAACGCCGTCAATCCAAATACGCAGCTGCACGTTCTTCAAGAAATGGTCAAAATCCCTCATACGTCACGATGAAGTTGTGAGTTCAATCCATAAGGGTCGCTACATTTCCGATAAGTACTTATGGGCCCAAAACCGACACCGTTTGCATAAGTTACGCTCATTTCTTCTAAGCTCGAAAATCTAAGCGTCAAAAATATGCGAGTTGTCGTTCTTCAAAAAAACGACGAAAACCCTAATAGGTCATTGCGAAATCGTGAGCTAAACCCAGAACGGTCGCTACATTTCCGAAAAGTACTTATAGGCCCAAAACGGACACCGTTTGCATAAGTTACGCTCATTTCTTCTAAGCTCGAAAATCCAAGCGTCAAAAATATGCGAGTTGTTGTTCTTCAAAAAAAGGACGAAAACCCTAATAGGTCATTATGAAATTGTGAGCTAAACCCAGAACGGTCGCTACATTTCCGAAAACTACTTATGGTCCCAAAACGGACACCGTCTGCGAAAGTTATGATCAATTCCTCGAAGGCCGTCAATCCAAATATGCAGGTACACTTTCTTCAAAAACTGCTCAAAATCCCTCATACGTCACGACGAAGTGGTGAGTTCAATCCAAAAGGGTCGCTACATTTTCG
>NW_019238052.1:0-1954 GCF_002742605.1 Olea europaea var. sylvestris | reverse complement strand
TTCATTGCCTCGATTCTAATCGAATTAGGATAGCATTTCGCAAAAAATGATCAAACCCGAAGTTATCATGAAATCAAAAACTATTTTCCAATGGCTCAACTCCATTCGAATTAGACTAGCATTTTGTCAAAAACGAACAAACCCAATGTTATCATGAAATCGAAAACCACTTTTCATTGGCTCGATTCCAATCGAATTAGACTAGCAATTTGCCAAAGGCGAACAAACCCGAAGTTGTTATGAAATCAAAAACCACTTTTCATTAGCTCGATTCCAATCGAATTAGACATGCAATTTCCCAAAGACGAACAAAGCCGATGTTATCATGAAATCGAAAACCACTTTTCATTGACTCGATTCCAATCGAATTAGACTAGCAGTTAGCCAAAAATGAACACCCGATGTTATCATGAAATCAAAAACAACTTTTCATTGGCTCGATTCCAATCGAATTAGACTAGCAATTCGCCAAAAATGAACAAACCCGATGTTATCATGAAATCAAAAACTACTTTCTATGGGCCTGATTTTAATCGAATTAGACTAGCGTTTCGCCAAAAATGAACAAACCCGAAGTTATCATAAAATCAAAAACCACTTTTCATTGGATCAATTCCAATCGAATTAGACTAGCAATTTGCCGAAAACTATCAAACCCAAAGTTATCATGAAATCGAAAACCACTTTTCATTGGCTCGATTCCAATCGAATTAGACTTGCAATTTCTCGAAAACGATCAAACCCGAAGTTATCATGAAATCGAAAGACACTTTTTATTGGCTCGATTCCAATGGAATTAGACTAGCAATTCGCCGAAAATGATCAGACCCGAAGTTATCATGACATCAAAAACCACTTTTCATTGACTCAATTCCAATTGAATTAGACTAGCAATTCGCCAAAAATGAACAAACTCAAGTTATCATGAAATCAAAAACCACCTTTCATCAGCTCCATTCCAATCAAATTAGACTAGCAATTCGCCAAAAACGAACAAACCCGAAGTTATCATGAAATCAAAAATCACTTTTCATTGGCTAGATTACATTCGAATTAGAATAGCATTTCGCCAAAAACGAACAAACCCGAAGTTATCATGAAATCCAAAACAACTTTTCATTGGCTCCATTCCAATCGAATTAGACTAGCAATTCACCAAAGATGAACAAACCCGAAGTTTTCATGAAATCAAAAACCAATTTTCATTGGCTCGATTCCAATCGAATTAGATTAGCAATTAGCCGAAAATGGTCAAACCCGAAGTTATCATGAAATAAAAAACCACTTTTCATTGGCTCCATTTCCGTCGAATCAGGCTAGCAATTCGCCAAAAACGAACAAACCCGAAATAATCTTGAAATCCAAAACCACTTTTCATTGGCTCGATTTCAATCGAATTAGACTAGCAATTCGTCGAAATCGATCAAACCTGAAGTTATCATGAAATCGATAACCACTTTTCATTGACTCGGTTCCAACCGAATGAGACTAGCAATTTGTCAAAAATGAAAAAAATCGAAGTTATCATGAAATCGAAAAACACTTTAGTTGGCTCGATTCCAATAGAATTGGACTAGCAATACATCGAAAAGAAACAAACCCGAAGTTATCATGAAATCAAAAACAACTTTTGATTGCCTCGATTCCAATCGAATTAGACTAGAAATTTGCCGAAAACGATCAAACCCGAAGTTATCATGAAGTCGAAAAACACTTTTTATTGCCACGATTCCGATCGAATTAGACTAGCAATTAGCCAAAAACAAACAAACCCGAAGTTATCATGAAATCAAAAACCACTTTTCACTGGCTCGATTCCAAATGCATTAGACTAGCAATTCGCTAAAAATAAACAAACTCGAAGTTATCATGAAATCAAAAACTACTTTCCATTGGCTCGATTCCAATCGAATTAGACTAGCATTTCGCAAAAAACGAACAAACTCAAAGTTAT
>NW_019238051.1:0-1954 GCF_002742605.1 Olea europaea var. sylvestris | reverse complement strand
TTCACTCAACTATTGAATACAAGGAGAAATTGAGAACACAAACTTGAAAAATGGGCACCTATCTCTTCCTTCCTTTTTTTTTTCTTCTTTTTCTCTTTCCTCTTTCTCCCGTTTCGTTCCCAGCTTCTCCAGTCGGTTTCATCCCCAGAATTGTGAGAAAGTGAATGGATATGTTTAATTTAAATGGATAACTATTGGTTAATTGCAAGTCAAGTCACCCCTCTCTATGTAAGATGACATTTGACCCTTAATGTTCCGATAATAGAAACTAAATCCCTAACTTTCTTTATTATATATATCATTTCTAACCCTCAAATAATTGTAATTACAATTTAAGTCCCAAAAATATCATTTGTTCAATTTAATTCCTTATTGACTTTGACTTTGATCAATTACTTAATTTACTTTGCTTGACTTTGACTTAAATGGGGGTGGGGGTATAACAAAATTTACATGAAATTTATAAATACCAGTGACCAACCTTTTGACATGTTGACAAAGCCAATAACGATTAATATGTTTGAGAAATTCAAGAAGCAGTTGGAGATTGCAAATTAAGAGGGGTGTTAAAAGTTCTAAATTAATTTGAAATATTCAAAAAATTTGAATAAAATTAGAACAATTCAACAACTTTGGATGATTCAAAGAATGGTCAAATGGATAAAATTTACAATTCAATTTATATACTCAAGTTGAATATTCAAAGATACTAGTTAGAAATTTGAAAATTAGTTGCCGGCAACACCTTTAAACATTCTGGAGAACACATACAACTGCAAATAAAGATGAAGACATCTTCAAATGATAAACTACATTTGTTATTTTGTTGTAATGATAGAAAATTCTTACGACTAAGTTAATGTTGTTTCTAGAGTTTGAAGTTACTCATTTGAAACCAATCAGACAGAATTACCTGAATGTAAGAAATGATCAACATGATCCAAAATGTAATTCGAGCCCACCAACTTCACGATGTTTCTTTAAAACGAATTTGTTGTCTTCAATGGTGCTAAAGGCGTCCAGCAATTATTTCCCAGGATAGAACGAATTTTCGTCTCCTACGGAAGTAGTACTGATATTTGTAGGAGTTCCAACGAACTCAACGAAGTGTGTTTTACTTCGAAACAATATCAGAACAAGAGAGAGGGGAATGAGATTCAAAGCACAGAAAGTTTGCAATGAAAATGGTGTAAATTTTTTGGTACAGAGGCAGACTATTTATAGACTTGTTCGTGGCCATTCAAATAATCGTCACCTTTCAGACAAACATCAAAAATTCGGAACAGACATGTTGTTCTAAAAGTCGCATCTGTTAAGTTGGTTAACAGTTGATTATTTGGTCGGTTAACAGACGATTGTTAAACAATCCATTCAGACCAAAAAATCATCTGGAATAAGCCAAAAATTTAAATTTCATAATGTACCCAAGAATTTTATTATTTACAATTTAACCCAAAATTTTAAATAAATTTTGTCCAGAAAGTTAATATAGTACAAAGGTCCACCCGCACCCAAACCAGAATTGGACCGGACTTGGGCACGTGCTCGTGCCGTGCCGAGCCGAGCCGGCCGGTAGGACGAATGGCGACGGAGCGCGCGTGTGGGTTTATAGGATATAGGTCTTCCCCTTTTCAAAAACTATTGGTACCACTTGGGGCCCAGACCCAATTCCAAACTTCCATCTTATAAACCACACCAAAGTTTCCTAACTTTCCTATGTGGGATAAGTGTTTGGAAAATCAAATTCTTCCATAATACTTAGTTTTATGTGGGTTACTTTAACACTTAATATTTCATTCAATTTTAAATGGTTTTTGACAAATAAATATATCACATTAATCATCTCGCAGAGTAGAACGTGAATATACTATGTCCCGTATTAATTAAAAAGTGGGTCCTACTGAAATTTGGGCTCAAAGTTGACCCATTTCATAACCATTTTTCTAACAATCCC
>NW_019238050.1:0-1954 GCF_002742605.1 Olea europaea var. sylvestris | reverse complement strand
TAAGGAAATTAAATATTCGGAGGTCCATACGAAGGAATTTGGCTAAAATCCCGTGATCCCGGGTAAGTGCCTCGAGTCCAATTTCAAGGGCCGTTTCCAATCAACTTGCCAAATTTCGGCCCATTCCGACGTCGTCGCCACAAATGACAAAATTGCCCCTGGTCAGATTTTCCTTTGATAATTTTCTGTCCTGCACTTCTTCAACCTGACATAATTAATACGAAAATTAATTATTCGGAGACCCAAACGAAGGAATTTGGCTAAAATCTCATGATCCCGGGTCTGTGCCCCGAGTCCAAATTTGCGGACCGTTTCCAATCAACCTGCTAAATTTCAGCCCATTCAGACACTGTCATGACAAATGACAAAATTACCCCTGCTCCGATTTTTCTTTGTTAATTTTCGGTCCAGTACTTCTTCAACCTAACATAATTAATAAGGAAATTAATTATTCGAAAGCCCCAACGAAGGAATTTAGCTAAAATCCAATGATCCCGAGTCTGTGCCCCGAGTCCAATTTCGCGGGCCGTTTCCAATCAACCTGCCAAATTTTGGCCCATTTAGACACCATCGCGACAAATAACAAAATTGCCCGTGGTGCGGTTTTGCTTTGTTAATTTTCTATCCAACACTTCTTCAACCTGACATAATTAATTAGGAAATTAATTATTCAGAGGCCCAAACGAAGGAATTTTGCTAAAATCCCGTGATCCCCGGTCTGTGCCCCAAGTCCAATTTTATCGGATGTTTCCAATCAACCTATCAAATTTCGGCCCATTCCGACACTGTCTCCAAAAATTACAAAATTGCCCCTGGTGCGGTTTTTCTTTGTTAATTATCTGATCAGCACTTCTTCAACATGACATAATTAATTAGGAAATTAATTATTCGGAGGCCCAAACGAAGGAATTTGGCTAAAATCCTGTGATACCGGGTCTGTGCCCCGAGTCCAATGCGTGGGCCGTTTCCAATCAACTTGCCAAATTTCGGCCCATTCAGACACCGTCAAGACAAATGACAAAAATGCCCCTGCTCCGATTTTTCTTTGTTAATTTTCTGTCCAGTACTTCTTCAACCTGACATAATTAATTAGGAAATTAAATATTCGGAGGTCCAAACGAAGGCATTTGGCTAAAATCCCGTGATCCCGGGTATGTACCTCGAGTCCAATTTCGCGGGCGATTTCCAATAAACCTGCCAAATTTCGGCCCATTCCGACGCCGTCGCCACGAATGACAAAATTGCCCTGGTCAGATTTTTCTTTGTGAATTTTCTGTCCTGCACTTCTTCAACCTGACATAATTAATACGAAAATTAATTATTCGGAGGCCCAAATGAACGACACCGTCGCGATAAATGACAAAATTGCCCCTGGTCCAATTTTTCTTTGTTAATTTTCTGTCCGGCACTTCTTCAACTTGACATAATTTATACGAAAATTAATTATTCGGAGGCCCAAACGAAGGAATTTGGCTAAAATCCCGTGATCCCGGGTTTGGGCCCCGAGTCCAATTTCGCGGGCCGTTTCCAATCGACCTGCCAACTTTCGGCCCATTCCGACACTGTCGTGACAAATGACAAAATTGCCCCTGGTGTGGTTTTACTTTGTTAATTTTCTATCCAGCACTTCTTCAACTTGACATAATCAATAAGGAAATTTAGTATTCGGAGGCCCAAACGAAGGAATTTGGCTAAAATCTCGTGATCCTGGGTCTGTGCCCCGATTCCAATTTCGCGGCCGTTTCCAATCAACCTGCGAAATTTCGAGCCATTCCGACACCGTTGCGACAAAGGACAAAATTGCCCTGGGTGCGAGTTTTCTTTGTTAATTTTATGTCAAGCACTTCTTCAACCTAGCATAATTAATACGGAAATTTATTATTCGGAGGCCCAAACGAAGGAATTTGGCTAAAATCCCGTGATCCCGGTTCTTTGCCCTGAGTCCAATTTTGCG
>NW_019238049.1:130869-131115 GCF_002742605.1 Olea europaea var. sylvestris | reverse complement strand
GTTAATAGGAGAAAATGGGCCTTGAGCTTGCTAGAAATGGTGAGAAATTGCCATTTCTGGCAAGCTGTTGGTGGTAACTGACTTTGTCTCTACAGTCGGTTTCCATCGACTAGATAGTCGGCACAACCAACTTTTCAAAGTCGACTGATCCGATTTGCTGATGTGAACAGTCGGCTGGGCCGAAGTCAGCTCAGCCTATATATTTAATATAGAAAATCTAATTATTACTTGTGAACAGTATTTTAT
>NW_019238049.1:0-128070 GCF_002742605.1 Olea europaea var. sylvestris | reverse complement strand
CTAAATACGTAATTAATCAAATCAATAAAGATTTAATACTTGATACACCTATCACCTATAAGAATTTAGAGCAAACATTATGTAGAATGTATAATTTATATGCGGAAAGAATGGGTACGAATGTTAGTTCGGTACCCTCTGTACCACTCCTGCTGAAATTGAAGAAGATGATGCCGAAATAATGAATTTATTTCAAGGCATTAATACATTTAGATATGATGCAATTGTAATGTGTTCATCTAGTGCCATGTTGTCTACATTTGCATCTCATCAAACATCGGCTGAAACTCAAAATGTGATGCCTGTCGAATTAATTGATTACTTCAATCATAATATATCAACAGACAGAACAATTAAAAAAAGTTCAGAAGAAGTAATTGAATTGTAGCGAAAGTATGAAAGACGTTGGCCAATTGTTTCTGTAATTGCGAAAGATTTGCTGACACCTCCGGTTAGCACTGTTGGTTTGGAGTCTGCTTTTAGTGCAGGTAAAAGAGTTTTGACTGATATCAGAAGCCGACTCAAAGAAGATGTTTTGGAAGCGTTAATGTGCATGAAAGATTGACAGGACGCTCATTTTCAACTACAAGATAAATACGCTGAAATTGCATGTCGTCAAGTAAGTGATATTTGATTTAATTATATTAATCAAAATTTTTTTATTTTTCAATCGTAAAATTTAATTTTCATTAAAAAAATGTACTCATTACAACAAGTTGTTCGTGTATAATTTTTAACTCCGCCTACTTAAAATTTATGTAGCCGATCCCAAGCACGGATAAAGGAGGAGGGTTTACATTTTATCTACTTTAAAAAAAAATCAAAAATAAATATTTTTTGTAAATGTATTTCAAAAAATAATTCTTCTTCATTATATAAATATTTTATACTTTATAAAAAATATTACAATATGATATAAATAAAAAATAAAAAATTGTCTTCATTAAATTTTTTGTATTTTTTAACACTTTTTTATTTTTTTAAAAGTGTTTTCTATTATTTTATTTATTTGTAAAACCTTTTAAAAAAAATATGGACGAGCCCACGAGCCAAAGCTTGGCTTGACCCACAAGCGCGGACGAGGTCTATCCCATCACCACCACCATATTTCTTAGAACAAGGACAGGAATTTTAAGATTTTAAGCATTTGATTTTCCCTTTTACTTGTTTTGTAATTTTTTGTGGATTATATTGTTATTGTTGATGTAAATTTTTGATTATTTAGGTAGAAAATGGTTGGTAGTTAATGGGGAAAAATGGACCTTGAGCTCGCTAGAAATGGTGAGAAATCTCCATATCTGGCAGACTATTGGTGGAAATTGACTGTCTCTACAGTTGGTTTCCACCGACTAGACAGTCAACGCAGTCAACTTTTTGAAGTCGACTGATTCGACTTGCCGATGTGAGCAGTCCACTGAGCCGAAGTCGGCTCAGCCTATATATTTAATATAGAAAATCTAATTATTACTTGTGAACAGTATTTTATCTTAATCCAACTATTTTAGTCTAAAACTAATAATTAATTCTTCCCATTTTCTTAACAATCAAAAGATTTAAAAAAAAATACAGTGAAAATCCAAATAGCAGAAATATTAATGTGTCTTTTTTACATATACACGTGTGAATGTGTGTGTATATAAAGAATGGTCTTGTACCTTGATTGAATGAGGAGAGAGAGTCCAAATCGAAGGTTTTTACTGTAGAAAGATTCCACCCACCTTGGCCTTATTTTACAGAAACTAATGAAGAGCTGTTTCCATAATACGTTTTGCGCTTTGAAACAGAGAATATTCCACCCATCTTCAACTATTGCATTATTTAGCTTTCTTGTTCACCATCTTCTGCATTATCCACAAAACTATAGTTCATCCATATTGTGAGAGGAAGGGAGATGGCGAGAGAGAAAGAGAAGAATAGAATTATTAGGGTTTTGTAATTGTAATTTAATTGTATTTGTCTGTGATTCTCAGTTCTCACGCTTGGTTGAGGAAATAAGTGGAAATGACTTGTTGACTAAGCCATATTTCCACAATTGCCCTTGATCAATTTAAAAAGAAAAATGAAAAAATATTTTAGATAATTAATGGACAAGATTCCCACTTTGCCCTCATCTTCTACAATAGCTAAGAGAGGGAGAGAGAAGAGGAAAAATCAAAAAAAAGGAAAAAAAATTCCAAAAATCACACTGTCGACTATTAAGGTCGGATCCGGTCTAGTTTCAACATTGTCGCGGTCTATCCCATCACCACCACCATATTTCTTAGAACAAGGTCAGGAATTTTAAGCATTTGATTTTCCCTTTTACTTGTTTTGTAATTTTTTGTGGATTATATTGTTATTATTGATGTAAATTCTTGATTATTTAGATAAAAAATGGTTGGTAGTTAATGGGAGAAAATGGGCCTTGAGGTCGCTAGAAATTGTGAGAACTCGCCATTTCTGGTAAGCTATTGCTGGAAATTGACTGTGTCTCTACAGTTGGTTTCCACCGACTTTTCGATGTCGACTGATCCGACTTACCGACGTGAACAATTGGTTGGGCGGAAGTTGGTTCAGCCTATATATTTAATATAGAAAATCTAATTATTACTTGTGAACAGTATTTTATCTCAACCCAACTATTTTAGTCTAAAACTAATAATTAAGTCTTCCCATTTTCTTAACAATCAAAATATTTAAAAAAAATACAGTGAAAATCCCCAAAGCAGAAATATTAATGTGTCTTTTTTACATATACACGTGTGAATGTGTGTGTATATAGAAAAGGGTCTTGTACCTTGATTGAATGAGGAGAGAGTACAAATCGAAGGTTTTTACTATAGAAAGATTCCACCCACCTTGGCCTTCTTTTACAAAAGGTAATGAAGAGCTGCTTCCATAATACATTCTGCGCTTTGAAACAGAGAAGATTCACTAGAGGATTCCACCCATCTTCAACTGTTGCATTATTTAGCTTTCCCGTTCATCATCTTCTGCATTATCCACAAAACTATAGTTTATCCATATGGTGTGAGGAAGGGAGATGGCGAGAGAGAGAGAGAAAGAGAGAGAGAATTTTTAGGGTTGTGTAATTGTAATTTAATTGTATTTGTCTGTGATTCTCAGTTCTCACGCTTGGTTGAGGAAATAAGTGGAAATGGCTTGTTGACTAAGCCATATTTTCACAATTGTCCTTGATCAATTTAAAAAAATAATAATAAAATATTTTAGATAATTAATGGACAAGATTCCCACTTTGCCTTCATCTTTTACATAGCTAAAAGGGGGAGAGAAGAGGAAAAATCGAAAAAAAAAAGAAAAAAAATTCCAAAAATCACACTATTGACTATTAAGGTTGGATTCAGTCGAGTTTCAACATTATCACGGTCTCTCCCATCACCACCACCATATTTCTTAGAACAAGGAAAGGAATTTTGAGATTTTAAGTATTTGATTTTCCTTTTACTTGTTTTGTAATTTTCTATGGATTATATTGTTATTGTTGTTGTAAATTTTTGATTATTTATGTAGAAAATGGTTGGTAATTAATGGGGAGAAAAATGGGCCTTGAGCTCGCTAGAAATGGTGAGAAATCGCCATATCTGGCAAGCTGTCGGTGGAAACTGATTGTGTCTCTACAGTCGGCGCAACCGACTTTTCGAAGTCAATTGATCCGACTTTCAGCTCAGCCGACATTTTTTTTCTTTTTCCTTTTTTTTTTGAAATTTTTTTCCACGTTTTTTATTTTTTTATTTTTTTCATTTAATTTGTTTTGTTTTTATTATAAATTTTTTGAATTGTTTTTAAATTTCTTTTTTTTTTTTTGAAATTATTTCTACATTTCTTTTGTTGATTGATTTAGAATTATTTTTAATTCTTTTTGTGTTATGATAAAACATGATATTTTCAATTCTAATTAAACATTATTTATTTTTATTTTTATTATTTCAATTTCAATTTTAAATACTTTTGCCTTGTTTGAACCCCATTTTAAGAGAATGAATGCATTTTTAAATCGTGATTGATGGAGAATGTGTGGTTAAAATTAATGGAAAGTTTTGTATTTGCGTTTAATATTATTTTATTAAAAAAATGCAATTGAAAATGAGTTTTGATAAAATGAATTTTGAGAAGAATGGGGCTCAAGCAAGGGTTTTGTAATAGCTTTTTTTCCTTTCTTTTAACTCTCTCTCTCTCTCTCTCTCTCTCTCTCTCTCTCCCTTTGGTTTAATTTGTTTTGTTTTTATTATAATTTTTTTGAAATTGTTTTAACCCAATGAGCAAATTTCTTTCTTCTTCTTGTATATTTTAATTTAAAATTCTTTAATTAAATATTTATCGTAAACAAATCTTTCATTTTTCCAATTTTACTTAAATAATATTTATATTTTTTTATTTAATTTAATAATTTCTTATTGTTTAAATTTGTATATATAATATTGTAGAACAATATTTATTATAGAATAATCTTTTAAATGAATCTACGTCTTGAGTATAGTAGTTACGATTCAGTTCGCTTAATTTTTTTTATTATGCTTTATTCCATTATCTCTGGGTTTTGCCTAGGCAATTGCGGTGAAAAAAAATTAGTTTTGTTTCAAAATTTCAATCCAATACGGAAACTTCTTCTTGGGTCAATTTTGCACAAATTCTAAGGATATTTGGGACTTCTTGGAGAGTACTATAAATATGAACTTGCCACACATAATTAGAGTGTGGAGAATAAATTGCAAAGGAGGTAAATAACACATCAGAATTCAAGAACATCAAGATTGAATTCAAGATTTTTCGTGTAATGAACACCTTTTATATCTTTGGCTTTCTTCTTCACAATATGTTAGACTAGATTTCTTAGTACTAGGAGAACAAACCTTGTAATATGAGATTTTAATCTTCAATTTTACATATTTGACATTGAAAACATATTTTTGGATTTGAATGATGTTGGTTATCTTTTCTCTACAATTATTGTGCACGGTAGTTGTATGAATTTGATGATTTATTTTATACATTCAAAAAAAGGAAAATAGGTTGAACATGGTGTAAATTGTGATTGGGTTTAATAGGGGATAGAAATATGTCACTATACTCTGTGTGAATCTTTAAGCATTCATAAAAAATCATGCTTCATGTATATATGTTTGCATCCATTATAGAGATATAGTTATGATGTCATATACGAGAGTATGTTTAACATTACTCGAGAGAGATAGTTAAATAAAATAGGAACATTGATTCTTCAAAATTCAACCACGTTGTCAAAGTGTAGAACTAAAGTTAAAAAAGAGTATTACACGGGAATTCAGAATCATAGTACGCATTTCATCTATTAGAACACATTAATTTGCATTTGGCATAATTTACATTTGGTTTAGTTAATTGACTCATGATTGTATAAGTAGATTATTTTAGATATAATTTAGTTACAAACAAACATATAACTTTATTATTGTTTTGATTAAGGCCACGATAATTAAAATCGAACTAAATCAATTTCTGTAGGACGATACTTGAACCCAAATCCACTTTATTACTTACTAATGAATAGTACACTTGCGGTGATTTTAATTCGAAAGATATTTTCGCGAACACAATGACTTAATATAAATGCATTAAGACGTAACTAAACGACAAATCTAACCATTTAACTTTTGTTTTACATCGCTAAAAAATTATATAATTCGTGAAACCAACTTGTCTAGAGATATTGTGTTTTTTTCTTTATTTTTTTAGTAAAATTAATACAGATCAGAAGATGATTTTTGGCCCCATCGAGTCCCCACCTTGGGGGGTGGGGGCTAAAACGCCCCTAATTTTTGTATTTTATTGTGTTTTTTACTAATTACTATTAAATATTAACTTTAGTCACTTTTCCATTTACTGAAGGCTATTTTGATTAGAAGAGTAAATTTTAGCCTAAAACTTATGAGATAAGTTTCTGTTCCTCATTAATAGAAATAAAGTCCTCGTGCATTGTCTACTAACCTGAATGATAAGTTGTATTCAAAGTCAAAAGAGTTTGTTCAATGGAAGAATATTGATGTCTAATAGTAAATCGGTTTGTAATTTTACTATTTTTAATTGCAAGCATGAAAACGTGGATACAAATATGTTGCTAGTCATTTCTTACCTAAACTAAAATGGAATTGAAAAAAACTCCAAATTTCTATTTTGGGGCTTTTGATTTTGGGGTTGTGCCTTATAATTCTTGTTTGTTCAGCAAGTATGATTGTCACATAAACCTAGAAATCTGTTTGACTGTAAAAGTTATTACGTATTTGTAATATAAATGATATGATAGAGTAATTTTTTATGTGATTGAGGGTAAAAATAATGTTGTTATTGATGAAATTGAAAGATATCAATATGCTAGATGGGTGTCCCCACCAAAGACAATGTGGCGGATATATGAATTTATCTTATCCGAAATTTCTCCTTTAGTAGATCACTACACTTACGTTTTGAAAATAACCCCATTGATTAGTACATAAATTCTGATGATCTGTCAACTGTTATTAGTAGAGAACACTGTTGGAAAATAAATAATTTAAGTTTTAAATTTTCAAAATAATAATTTGTTGTTTTCATTTTAATTTCAATTTAATACATTTTAATTTCAATTTGATACAAAATTAAATTAATAATATTATAGTGTGACATACATATTATAACTTGTGGTATAAATGTGGGGTTGTTGTAACTTGAAATAAGTTTCAACCTTTCAAAATTAAAACATATCAATTTTTAGTTTTAACATAAAATTAAAAGACCATAATTCATGTGATAACTTATATGTTAATTGAGATAATTCTCCTTATTGTGGGGTTTAAAATTTTACACTATATAAGGAAGTCATTTTTATAATTTGAGAGAACCACTTGAAGCATTATCTTTTCTACAATTTTATATTATACTTTGGTATCTCGATAAAGGTTTGTTCACTTATCTCTCTATGATCATGCACATAGAAAAAGAGCTATATCAGTTTTATCTTGGAGTTATATAGTACCGAAAGAACTCGCACGAATGGGAGGCAACACGACTTTAGGATAGTGTCGCAGACGTGACTCCCAAGGCTTTCATTCTTTTTAACCCTCTTCTTGTTTTATATTATTGTTGAATTATGTTTATGTCAATTAATTGATTCTGCTAGTTTATAAATAAATCTACATACAAATCACTCAATTTTCCCAACAATCTAAAGTTGTGTTTGTGATTTATATGTAGACAATTTTTGTTGTGATTTTGATAGGAAAAGTCATTGTGTATGATTTTACTTGTCCACTTAATTTCATGATACGAATATCAATAAACCCACCAGTGGAAGCATACTTACAAATATCAACAAATCTTTTTTAGCTAGCCGAGAATTTAAAATATGTCATTCCATAGTAGCTCCATGGATTGAAAATTCATAATCTTGATTTTCTATACCTATTTAAACAACTCCTAATAATCTTTTCTTCATTTGATAACAATAAATAGGAGGGAAACACAAACCCCTTAGAAGTTTTCATAGTTTTATACCACCATCGTTTCCAAACGCATCACACACAAAAACTCCATTACAACTCATCACAAACACATCCAACAAAACACCACCATCTACGCCAACCACCACCGCCACTTCATTACCACCACACATTTGCACAGATCAACGTCGTTTCCATACATAGATCTACACACAGAGATCTACCCACAGATACATTCACCCAACAAATTTCCATGGACAGTGGTGTCCGTTGTCACCGTCACAGCATGACAGGCGCGTTGTATTTAATTTGGGATCGATTCTCTGATCCTCTATTCTACAGTTTCTCTGATACTATGCACCCGTGGTTACTATGTTATCGTTGTCGTCTTCGTCTCCATTAGACAATCATATCCCAATCGCACGATATAGCTATCGTCTATCACTTGCAATTCAGCCTCACGCCACCTGCCTCCACCGTGCTGGTCCCATGATGAGATAGTGGCTCTGATCGATGCTTACCAGGAGAAATGATATTCTCTTCACTGTGGAAACCTTCGTGCCTCCCACTGGCAAGAGGTTGCTGAAGATATCACTGCCCCGATACTCCTTCAGCACAATTAGGTAGCTGTATTTGGCTTCATTTCTTGAGTAGAGATTGAATTTCATGTAATGGATTTTACGTGTGCGAGTTTTTAGCCCACGCGAGAAAACATTGAAGTTAGTATTAAATAAGGTTAAATCTTTTATTAAAATTCATAATTATAGGAGACGGTAATTAGTTTGTATTTGATGTTGTGGTATCTTCTAGTAGTCAGGCCCCCTTCCCATGATTTTAGGAAGAAATTGAATTTTGGTAGATGGATATTTTTATGCCACTAATTATATCTTAATCTTGCGATTGCAATAAATATGAATTTGAAGTTTACTTTTAACAAAATAAAAAAAAACCAGCTAAGCCTTCTTGATTATGTGATTGTGTTTGCGCATCTGAAACTTAAATAGTGTTGTAATGTTGTTGATTTAGAATTTTATTAAAACTTGATTTTCTTGCAATATGCGACTGTCTAAACACGGATTTAAGTTGATTAGTATGTTCTTGAATATGGAATTATTTTTGTCTTGTGACTTAAATGTCATCTGGTTTTACAAAATTTTGAGATTATGACTCAATTAGTATTTTGGTCAATTTACTATAATTTTAATTTTGCTGGTAAGGTTACGTGATTATGAGTTGGAGTTGTTTGATTGACTCTATATTGGAGAACTAGAAAATCCATGAAGCTAATGAGAAAAAAGAAAAACGAAAAAAAACATCGATGCTAGATTCAACATCGATGGTAGAAATTGTACATTAAAGGTATCGAGAAAATTATTTTTTTCTTTTAAAAGTGTTGAAATTGTAGCTCTAACTAGCATTAGTACAAATATCTTTAATTCTTATTAATCAATCATTCAAGGTGTAATATATGAAATGGGGAGTTTTCTCGAGCATTTAAATTTTGTTGAGTCAGTTCCAATTGAGACACTCGAAGAGTCTTCTCGGTTATAGGACAAAATGTGGTACATAAAGAAAAATGGTACTTATTAATTCCTATTTTCTTTACACCTTCCTTACTACCAGTTTTACCACAACGTATATTTGAGAATTTAATTTTCTAAGGTTATAATTTTAATGAGTGAATGGAGAATTAGTTCTACCTTGCACTCTGATTGAAAGAGGTAAAGTTGTAAGATCATATACTTACTCAATTCAGGTTGGATATCCTTGAGATGTGGGGGTATTAAATTATTTAATAAAGTTTTCTTTTCTTTGGTTAATGTTCAAAGAGAAGTTGGATGAATATCGAAATGTCACATTTTTATTTAAATCTATCTAAGTTTATTGTGACACTAACATTTTGTAAAAGTGTTTAAAAGTATTTACAGAGAAACTCCACAACGATGGATATCTTTGGAATGTGGAGGTGTTTAATATAAACTCACCTTATATTTTCCTAGTTGTAAACTAACTCTTGAATAGTGCAAAAAAATGAATTTGAAGATTACAAGTGAAATGCAAGAGCTCTATAGATGCATTTTTCCAAATGTGTTACTAGAAGCCAATATCAGAAATTTTATTATAATTATATATGTAATACTGACATACTGGAAAATTCTTAGGTGGCTTTGTAGATATGCAGATGGGCAGGTGAAGAAGAAAAGCTTTGTAAATTAATGGTACCAATTTATTGTCCAAGAGGGACGTGAATATATATAGTTCGAGATGGACATATATAAATCATTGAGGGAATGAGTTTAAGTCCATAAGGGAGTCACCTCCGAGAGTAACCCAATTTTTGTTATTGTAGATTCCATGAAAAATGTTCAATGTGGTAGAAAGAACTCGTACTGCTTGACTTGTATAGCACTATCTTATCTGTGCTTATCCTTATGGTGATATGTGCTAATAATAATGTGATGTTAAGAAGGGTTTAACCCTGAATGAGTATCGAAACGAGAATTCTCGCGAGATGTAGATCAAAACAGTTTTGGAGGACTCACCTATATAAGAGTTGCCATGAAGCCATGGCTATATGATTGAGTTATTCTCTAGAAACTCTTACTAGAATCAAGATTAGAGTACATGGCCTCTAAAAGTGCTACTTGCTATGAACTAAAGCCTAAATCGGTATTGTGTGTGAAATAATTGAACTTTGGATAAAGGGACCTAATTTAAGACTTAGTCCATTATGACGTCTCAAACGGAAATTGTTATCACTAAGTGAAATTCAAAAATACACATACCTATTACATGGTATAATGTTGTCACTATATATATATATATATATATATATATATATTGAAAATTTAAAATTTGTGAGGGATTGTTAGAAAATAAATAATTTAAGTTTTAAAATTTTAAATTAATAATTTGTTGTTTCTATTTTAATTTCAATTTAATACTAAATTAAATTAATAATATTATAGTGTAACATACATATTATAACTTGTGGTATAAATACGGGGGTTGTTGTAACTTGAAATAAGTTTCAACCTTTCAAAATTAAGACATATAAATTTTTAGTTTTAACATAAAACTAAAAGACCATAATTCATATTGAAAGTTCAGGGAACGTTCTACAACCACTTGGAAATTAATGGAAATGTTTTACTATGTCAAATTCAAATTTTAGCGTTACCAAGTTTACGTTCCAATTTACCGTTTGACCTTACGTGCGGAATTAATACAATTAATTGTAACAACTCACAAATTAATTGTTGTCTAGGTGATTAAACATACACGTCCAACTAAGCCTACGTTGAATTGTCGGTTTGCGTAAAGTAAATAAAACAGTAACAACACCAACTCACCATATGATGACGGAGAAACTCCAACGTGGGTAAAACTCCGAGACCAAGCCAGTAGTTTCCACTATACCAATCCAGCCAGTACAAGTTATGTCAAACTCGGTACTAAGTTAGACCCACTATTCTAGTCTCACGATCTACTGCCGTAGATATTGCTAGTCTCCTGCTAGCTTCCCGATCTACATCCTACAGCCCAATCTACTATCCAATACAGCCTCCTGGTCTCTAGCTGATTGTATCACCAATTCCAAGAACCTCCTGTTCTTGTCCAGTTCATGCGCTTGTCGTCCACCTCTCTTAATTTCTCAATGAGAGAGTCCCTTCCTCAACAGATAAAGAAGTCCAGGTGTTTTGTCTTCACAAATAGTGATGTTTTCCCCAACAGTGGATTGCTCGGAATAACAAGGTGTTTATGGATGAATTCCTTGTTCAGTTCTGCCTTGGATCACTTGAGAAATATTGAAGATGATATCTATATAAATCACAATATGACAATCTCTCTTTCAAGTTCACTGTCTTTGTATTTATAGTTGGGGGTAATTAGGAGTCCTAGGTCGTGTCAAACTTTCCAGAAATCAAAAATATGATTTTTCATATAACACCGTCGCTCGAGCGAATAGTGAGCGATGCCACTTCGCTCGAGCGAACATCGAGCAGCGAGCGAGCGACGACCATTCTACTTCCTTTCGCTTGAGCGGTGGCAGAGCGAACAACTAGTGATCTTCCGACGCCGCGACCTTGATTTGAACCAAATACTCAAACCCTAGTCCCTACCATCTAGCTTTGCTAAATTGCACCCTAAGTCCCTGACTTTTATAACATTGTACAATTGAGTCCCTGACTTTTACAAATTTACAATTTAGTCCTTTTGTCCACTGAATCGCTAATTACACCTTTAGACCTAACAAACTCCTCCTTTGACATTATGTGACAAAACTTTACAAATGAAGTCAGGACAATAAAAAATAAGTCAGGACTTGACAACAAAAAACTAAACTACCCAATAAACCTATTCATTAAGTCTTGCATTCCTTCGCGAGTAAACGCAATCACCGAGTCTTGCATTCCTTTGTGTACCTGTTTCTTGAAATCCACAAACTCATATACCCAGTGTAAAAGTACGTGATATAGGAAATATAAAAATTAATTAAAGCTCTTAATCACAAATCAATATAACAATTTGAGATGTGATATTAATGCCAATCAAAAACCAAACATCAAAACTCAAACAGATGGATGTGATATGGAATGCAATGCAATGCTCCCCCTTACCACAAGGTTTCATGTTTTTATGTAGTAGGTAAATGTATCTATGTCTCTCCCCAACGACCCCTAAATATAGCAATGCAATGCAAGTGATAACAATCAATGACGTCATGTGCATGCATATGCAGTCACCCTCCTATGTGTATGCTCAATCATTATTTTTTTTCTCCCCCTCAGTTACACATTTCTCTCCTCCTTTTTGTTACAAATGCTGAAGAGATATACATTAAGGCCAAGTTGAGCAATAACACATAATAATAAAAAATGCAATTGATAGCATATAAAAGCAAAATCAACAAGTAGTATAACTCCCCACATACTTAGTTAGTCCAGAATGGAATAATAATATAAGTGACTCATGTGTGTAAAGTGTCACTAATCCAATGCAAGCAGGACTCCAACCCTTAATTTTGTGAGAAGGGACATGCTAATCACTATTAATAAGTATATTCTCCTACTAATAAGAGTCAAACCATGTAACGCGTAGTAGGACCTATACTTATTATTTTTACTTATCTCCCCCTTACTATGAGTTTATTTGTTTTTCAATTTTTCAAATTATTTCAGCTTATCATATTTTTCATATTTTTCTCATTTCTCTAACTTATTAATTTTTCATCTTAAGTGCAGGTTATTCTCCATTAGGCGACTAAGATGACCCCTGTAGCGAGCTTTAGGCCGGTTAACCCAAGTCAGTTGACCATAGACACCAGATTTTAAGAGACCCCACAGGCTTAATTGCTCAAGTCAAATAGGCCCCGAAAAAGAACATTAAGATATGAACATTTAAAATTGGGTGAAATTTTTGGGTTAAGGTCTACAGAGATTGGTCAATTCATGTTCAAAGTCACCCCATCAACATGTGACAGTCATCCCAAGTCTCACACACGCGGTAGTGTCCCACTAACAAATTCATAGTGTGTGCAGTGCAGATGGTACACGAAAACACTTATACATATTAATCCAACTAGACCTAACCAAGCAATGAAAATTATTCTACAGCTTATCAATTTTAGCTCCTACATGATACAACATGCAAGCTTTAAGTCATGTGTCATGTTGTAGAAATTTTCATAACCAACTATTTTTGTCTTTTTCAAATTTTCAATTTTTTTTGTGTTTTTCATTTTTCCTAAAATGAATGCTCCACACACAAAATAAAATAAAGTCAAGTATACAAAAACAAAAATAAACATGCATATGCCAAATCTTGTAGGTAAAAATGCACATGCATGAAAAACAACAAAACAAAAACAAACAATATACATGTGATGCATGCAACAACTATATGTCAATTAAGAGCCAAGCATGCATCCAAAATACCTAATCAAGTAGGTATATAAGTGCTCTTTCCTTTAAGAGCACCACGATCTCTAACCAAATTTGGGAGATCGCTTTTCTTCACCCAAAGCTGTCTAGAGCGAGGATTGTTTCCAAACAACTGTGTCACCAATTGAGTCAAATGATTGACTTGATCAGTAACGAATCCAATTTGACCAACATACACCTGATTTTTGTTCTTTTTCAAGCTAAAGTCTTTCTTATTGTTTAGGTAGTGATGACACTTATGGCATATGTGACCTAACTCTCCACAGTGAAAACATGTAGGGATAAACCTAGGACCTGTGATATGCTTACGCTGATTTCTATTCCTAGGCTGACAGGTCCTACGACATCTGGTAGACCTACATCCTGAAGTTCCCACAACATTTGGTATGGGGTTAGTCACAATATTTGGCTAGTCAGTAGCACGAACAAAGGTGGTCTGTGATGTACTAGCAACATTCAGATCAAAACCTAGACCTCCCTTATCACCAGTCGGCTTGCCTATTCCTAGAATATTATCTAGCCTTTCAGAACTGCTAGAAAAGGCAAGTAACTGAGACCTAGACAACTCTAGCTCACTCTCAAGGTGTTTAACCTGAATAGCTAAGGTCTCATTCACAATGGTCAGCTCACTTACTCTCCTAGAGGACATCTCATTCTTATCGGTGAGATCACTAACACGGGCCTCTAACTTTTCCTTCTTTGGCTTAAGCTCTTTCAATTTCTTACTCATTGCCTGGGTAGTAGCTAAGATCTTGAGGCTTTCCTCATACATCCTATCATAGGCTATTTCTAGATCTTCCACACTTCCACTCTCATCACTAGAATCTTCACTACTATCTACGTCCTCTGTCCTTTCACTTTCTTGATCGGATCCACTTTTACCCCTAGCAACGAAGGCCACATACTTCACGGGTGGATTTCTCACTTCGATTTTTCGAGCTAGACTCGTCATCAGTGAGAGTAGTATTCATAGCCTTCTCTTCAAATCTCTTAGCAATAGGGCACTCATTCCTTACATGACCGAAACCGCGACAGTTATGACATCTCACGGATTTAGATTTCTTCCTAGATTCACTCGGGCCACCTCTTTGTCTCTCTCGAGGCTTCTTCTTATTCCTAAATATTTTTTGAAATTTTTTAGTTAGGTAGGCCATCTTCTCATCATTGGGTGAATCAGAATCAGAAGATTCCATCTGGATATTCCTAGCGATTTTTAAGGCTATGGATTTTTCCTTAACTGGATTGTCTAAGGTCAATTCATAGGTCTGGAGGGATCCAACTAACTCCTTTACCTTGATAGTGTCTATATCCTTACTCTCCTCAATTGCGGTGACTTTAGGCCTAAAACACTCAGGTAAGGATCTAAGAATCTTTCTCACTATCTTAGGCTCAAGGATTCTTTTACCTAGGTTGAAGGACGAATTTACTACATCAATTAAGCTCGCATAAAAGACATCAAACATCTCATCGTCTCTCATTCTTATCTCTTCAAACCTAGTGGCCAACATCTGCAGCTTAAAACTCTTAACTGCCTAAGTTCCCTCATGTGTGGTTTCTAAAATATCCCAAACTTCCTTTGCTACCTCATACATGGACACTCTCTTAAACTCCTCGGGGGAAACTGCCATAAATAGGGCATGGAGGGCTTTGCTATTTAAATTACAGCTATCTAATTGAACTCTAGACCAGTTCTCAACAGGGGTAGGAGTGACTACACCATCTATTGTGGCACTAGGAGCTGACCAACCATTTACCACAATCTGCCAAAAACACTCATCTAAGGATTTCAAAAACACCCTCATTCTCACCTTCCAATACGTATAATTGTTCCTATCAAAATGGGGTGGCACATTCAACGACATACTCATCTAGACTAATGTAAGGTTAGGATTCGCACTTAGGCTCTGATACCACTTGAAAGTTCAGGGAACATTCTACAACCACTTGGAAATTCATGTGAATGCTTTACTATGTCAAATTCAAATTTTAGCGTTACCAAGTTTACGTTCCAATTTACCTTTTGACTTTACGTGCGGAATTAATACAATTAATTGTAACAAGTCACAAATTAATTGCTGTCTAGGTGATTAAACATACATGTCCAATTAAGCCTATGTTGAATTGTCGGTTTGTGTAAAGTAAATAAAACAGTAACAACACCAACTCACCATATGATGACGGAGAAACCCCAACGTGGGTAAAACTCTGAGACTAAGCCAGTAGTTTCCACTATACCAATCCAGCTAGTACAAGTTATGCCAAACTCCTTACCAAGTCAGACCCGTTGTTCCAGTCTCACGATTTGCTACTGTAGATACTGCTAGTCTCCTGCTTGCTTCCCGATCTACCTCCTGCAGCCCAATCTGCTATCCAATATAGCCTTCTAGTCTCTAGCTGATTGTATTACCAAGTGAAATTCCAAGAACCTCCTGTTCTTGTCCAGTTCCTACGCTTGTTGTCCACCTCTCTCAATCTCCCAATGAGAGAGTCCCCTTCCTCAACAGATGAAGAAGTTTAGGTGTTTTATCTTCACAAATAGTGATGTTTTCCCCAACAGTGGATTGCCCGGATCACAAGGTGTTTATGGATGAATTCCTTGCTCAGTTCTGCCTTGGATCACTTGAGAGAATATTGAAGATGATATCTATGTAAAACACAATATGACAATCTCTCTTTCACGTTCACGGCCTTTGTATTTATAGGTGGGGGCAATTAGGAGTCCTAGACCGTGTCAAACTTTCTAGAAATCGAAAATATTATTTTCCATATAACATCGTCGCTCGAGCGAAAAGCGTTTGAACAGCGAGCAACACCACTTCGATCGAGCGAATATCGAGCGACGAGCGAGCGATGACCATTTTGCTTCCTCTCGCTCGAGCAGTGGCAGGGCGAACAGCTAGTGAACTTCCGACGTCGTGACCTTGATTTGAACCAAACATTCAAACCCTAGTCCCTACCATCTACCTTTGCTAAATTGCACCCTAAGTCCCTAAATTTTATAACATTGTACAATTGAGTCCCTAACTTTTACAAATTTACAATTTAGTCTTTTTATCCACAGAATCGTCAATTATACCTTTAGACCTAACACATATGTTAACTTATATGTTAATTGTGATAATTCTCCTTATTGTGGGGGTTAAAGTTTTATACTACATGAGGGAGTCATTTCTATAATTTGAGTGAACCACTTGAAGTATTATCCTTTTTACAATTTTATATTATACTTTTGGTATCTCAATAAATGTTCGTTCACTTATCTCCCTATGGTTGTGCCTATAGAAGGAGAGTTACATGAGCTTTATTTTGGAGACGTGTAGTGCCGAAAGAACCTGTACGAAGGGAAGCAATACGACTAAAGGACAGCATCGTCGACATGACTTTCAAGACTTGCTTTCTTTCTCATCCTCTTCTTATTTTATATTATTGTTGAATTATGTTTATGTCAATTAATTGATTATGCTAATTTATAAATAAATCTACAGACAAATCACCCAATTTTCCCAACAAATACACACAACAAACAATACTATCTGAATACTTTGAATGAATTAGCCAAAACATTGTTTTCTCCTTTCAAACGTTACAATTCCTTTTTTTGGCAAAAATTACGTAACGTGTAATTTAATGCTAATCTAAAAATTATATATATATATATATATATAGCCAGAAGAGAAATGTAGTATAACGAAGTTATCCAATGTCAAAAGCACAAACTATGATCAAGATATATAAAAGGTTTTCTTATAGGGCATTGAATCTTCTACATTTCTATTTTCTTTAATTTTTGTTCAATTATGTATAAATCGCACCAAACATGCCGTTTTTTATTTCACCATCGACCGAATTTTTAGCCCACGTGGAATTTTATGCATGTATGACTCTAAAGGATGGAAACCTAAGTCATCCAACAAGTAGTAATTATTCATTTGACGTTCCACGTATAAAGAAATGAGCTTCCTTGTACACGCATATGAAACTCATGTCCAATTCACATTGCTTTGTTTGAGGCACTTTTTACGGTTCTTCAAATACATTGCATATGATTATTTTGAACCTATACAAAAACTGTACATACTGTATGGTAACATGATAATTTCGGGGCCTACATTAGAGTTAATGGCTTTGACTTTAAAGTATATTCTTTCCAAGAAATTAAACCCTCCTCCCACAAACTAGTTGACTAAGAAATCGTCATGATTTTACAGCAATAGTATAGTCATTCGTTGTGTCAACAATACTATTTGTTGTCGCAGCAACAACACTTCTACCCCCTTCGTCAACAAATATATTCGTTTGTCTCAATTGTATAGTCTCTTCTTGACACATAATCTCATCAATATGTGTATCATCAAAAGCCGGACGTCTCCTTTTGTGCCATCATTTTTGCACGAAATCTGCACTTTGACACCAATATGAGAAAATTTGAGATAAACTCGCTTACTTAATGTTCTCATTAATTCTACAAAATTCAAAGAAATGATCAAAAAATAAGGTCTATAGGGTTAATAATTGTTCATCTTACCACACAATGCTTACTTAGACAATGCTTAGATCCGGCTCTATCAATATCAAACTTCTCGAAACTTTATATAAAATTTCATTATGCCCTATTTGGTATAGCTAAAAAATTGATAAAATTCCATGTCAAAAATTATTTTTTTAATAATACATCTTATGGGATCCATAGCTTTTATCTACTTTTCAACCACACATATTTTTAATTTTTATCAAATTCTACTAAAAATCTAATTTTTAGTTACACCAAACAGGAAAAAAAATCAAGTCTACTAATCATTCTACCAAGGATTTAAATAAGATATATAAAAGCTATGAGACTATATTCCGTACTGAATTGATTCATCTTTTTATTTTTATTTTATTTTTAAATTTTTTGGTGATCTTCTTTAATGGAATATTGGCTCTCTTTAAAAAATAAAAAATAAAAATCAAGAGGTATTGTTGAAATATGGAACAAAAAGAGCAAAAAAGAAATATGTTACCTTTTCATAATGCGGTGTTCATAACGATACCCACCCCCTCTCACATGGAGGGAGACCTACTTCGAATAAATTATATTTTATTTGAAGTGAGTCTCCCTTCATGTGACGAGGATGGACACCGTTATGAATATTTTGATATACGTTTAACATCACCCATGAAAAAAAAATGTATGTTAAGAATTGAAAATCATTAATCTAAAAAACGGCTTTCTTTCCGGTATTGACAAAGGGGAAAACCATTGACAAAACAGAAAACAAAATGGGTTGAAAAGAAGACATATTTCTGTACGTAAGCTGAATAGTAAGTAAATTAGGTACAACATTGATCTCTTCGGAAATCAAACTTCAACTTATACTGTGTACGACAAACAAAGAATGAATGGCGTGTGGGTCAAGTAATTACCTTCTTAACTTAGTTTCTGTTCATCATTTTGATGGTTTCCATTCCTATATGTTTCTATATAACAATAAATTTTCAACAAATTAAAACTAGGGTTTTGATTATATTTGGTCGTTATGTAAATTTAAAATAACTTTGTTGAGGACTCCAATTATGATTTTTATTGGTATCCACCCTAAATTTTACTAGAAAAAGAATCATGGGGCCTAGATCAACACAAAGTAAGGTCGGACTATGCTCAAGAAAGTTTAAGATATAAAATTGATGCTGTAATTTAAGGGGATATCATGATAAACAAGGCCTTGCTACACTGTCCCACCTCACCACCAATCATCCCAACAAGACACATGACATCAATGCCTATTTTGCAACCAATCACAAACTAGCAATGATTATCCAGCATATTTGAAGCATGGAAGCCATGATAACTTACTATTGGACCTCAACGATCAATCAAAATATTGGATCTTACTATAATTTGTTATAAATGTTTGGGAAGTGTTTAATTATAAACGGTTTTATCTATAAATAGATAAAAATGAGTAATGAATATGTGTACAGTATATGTGAATTCCATGAAACATAGGCTTAATTAGAGTTAGAGTTATTATAATTGTGACATATAGAAATTTGGTGCAAACAGCAATATAGTGTACAATTATATTTTCTTTGGGTTATGCTATATAGCCACATTTGTTGACACATCGGTTGACACAACACACTCACATGGGGAGGTCGGCATTATTTTATTGGCACGGGACCCACACCTCAGTTGTGAGAGGTGTGTCAACTTTTGTGTCAACAATTGTGGTCATTCGGCTTTACTCATTTTCTTTCAATGAATTTTCTTGAATGTGCCTTTTATAGTCTTAAAATATAGTGATAGACAAAATGTTTTCAAAAAACAGAAATATAGCAACTTTGGGATTATATGTTTTTTGGGACACGATAGTGTATTCAAAATGAAAAAAAAGAAAAAAAAAAGAAAAGAAAGGAGAATTATGAAAATATTGTTTTCTATATCCTCAATCATATGCCCGTGGGCGCATTAGTTTTTTGAGCCTCAATTTATTTAAAATGTTATTAATTTGTGCCATATTTAGCCAAAAAATATGAGTAAATTTTTCCTCAATAACCGAAAAATAAGTATCCTTTCGGGATGGACCATGTTAGACATAAAAGACCAGTTGGGACATATATTTTGGCCTCGTTTGATAGTCGTTTTTCTAAGAACGAGAATGAAAAATATAGTTGTTACGGTACCCATACAAAAGATAGAATATCAAATATGGTGGTTTGATGTGATAAATAACGGTCATATTTTTCATTTTTGTGGTCGAAGAATGAGAATCAAACGGGGCTTTAAATATTTATCGAGAATGTTAGACAAGAAATAATCTAATTGCACAAAACCACTACAAAATATTGCAGTAAATAGCATGAAATTCTTATTCCTCCAAACAGGTTTTGTTTGTCATAAATAAACAGTAAACATGACCAAACATCATTATCTAAATCTAATCTAAAGTCACAAACTAAAACCTATAAATAGCTCTTAAACGCTTCAACTCCTCATCGCATCTCTCTCATACACACAAAATGGCAAGCTTAGTGAGTTTTCTTGCTTTTCATTTTCTCTTCACCATCTTTCAGTATTCATCTCTTGCAGCCAATGTTAATTACAATGTTCAAACATTGGGAGCAAAACCTGACGGAAAAACTGATTCCACAAAAGCTTTCTTGAGTGCATGGACCTCAGCCTGTGCCTCTGGACAACCAGCCACCATATACGTGCCACCGGGAAGATTCTTGCTCGGCACTGCAACTTTTGCCGGCCAGTCATGCAAAAACCTGGCAATAACGATACATATTGATGGCACTCTTGTAGCTCCATCTAATTATAACGTTATTGGAAATTCTGGTACCTGGATAAATTTCCAAAGAGTAACGGGAGTTTCCGTCAATGGTGGAACCCTAGATGCCCAAGGGGCTAATTTGTGGGCTTGCAAAAATTCCGGCAAGAGTTGTCCAACAGGAGCAACGGTATGTTAATAAAGAAGAAAGTGGACTATATCATTTGAAATAGTACTCTAATTAGCTTTGCATGTTTGATACATAATTATTTCATTCTACATAAGTCAACTTGCATGAAAATTCTAATGCACTTTTTCATTGTCTCTTCAATACAGACGCTGGCATTCTACAATTCAAAAAACATCATGATCAATGGATTATCTTCAATAAATAGCCAGAAGTTCCACATTCTGGTTTATGGAAGTCAAAACGCCAAGCTGGTGGGAATGAAGGTATCAGCGCCAGGAAATAGCCCGAACACTGACGGAATTCATGTGGAGAAATCCTCAGATGTCACAATTATGAACTCAAAAATTGAAACCGGCGATGACTGTCTCTATAGGCCCTGGCACCTCCAACCTGTGGATAGAAAATGTCGCCTGTGGCCCTGGCCATGGAATAAGGTACTGGTTTTCTCACATATATAAAGCCCGCAGTGGATTAAATTTTATAATATCCATCCCAATGGTTTATTTGCCTACTTACAGGTGTGCTATAAATTAAGTACTTAATACCTAAGTAGATTAATTTGTGTGCCTTTTGCAGCATTGGGAGTCTAGGATGGGAAATGCAAGAACCTGGAGTGCAAAATGTGACAGTTAAGTCAGCTACATTTACAGGAACACAAAATGGGGTGAGGGTGAAGACATGGGCCAGGCCAAGCAAGGGGTTTGTTAAATATGTTCTCTTCCAGCATCTTGTGATGGTTAACGTCGAAAATCCAATAATTATTGACCAAAATTATTGTCCCGGTGGTCACAATTGTCCTGATCAGGTAATAATTGCTTTGGTAGCATTATAAATTTTAATGTTGCACTTATTTCTATGCAGAAAAACCCAACTCCCACTTACGTATATAGGATGAAATCCAAACCTGTTTAATTCTTATTGAGATGAAAGGAAGAAAACTCGAGATTATTCGTTCATTGCAAAATGAGCTTTACGTCCTGATATAAATAGACAATTGACCAACAAACTAACGAATTTACTACAAACCATACATTTTTGACACGTGCAAATATACAATTGATGAAACTAACTTCCAGCCGTGCAATGTAACTGTTGTTGCTTGCTTCCATTTGCTGCTTCCGGCTAGCTTCCAGCTTGCATCTATTCTGTTAATTCTGAAAAGGGTTTTATTTTGTTTTCTCAGGTTTCGGGTGTAAAGATTAGTGATATAACTTATCAGGACATACATGAGAGTTCGGCAACCGAAATTGCAATGAAGTTTGACTGCAGTAGAGGAAATCCATGCAGTGATATTAACTTGGAAGACGTTAAGCTGACCTACAAAAATGAACCGGCTCATTCGTCATGCATTAATGCCGATGGAAAGGCTTCTGGCTTGGTTCAACCCAACAACTGCTTGTATAATTAGAAAACAATTTGAAGGATTTATACTTGAACAAGATTATAGATCATATACTAAAAGCTTAAGATGCAAATTAAGAATGAGTTTAGACACCCAATGTATCCAATACAATAAATAAAGTTCATCTGAATGAAAGTTTTTTTACATAGATCGATAATTTTCCAAACAGTCTCTCAAAACCTTCCATACAATCAGCGATAAATGTGATTAGTTTAATGTGATGGAATTGATACATTTACGAGTAAAATTGCAATTTACATTTGCACTTCCGCATACTTTGTTTTAATACATAGAGAACATTTTCACAAAAGCGTACTACGAAATAATTATAGCTTCAACGATGAAAACTTATGTACAATAATAAAAGGAGGGATTGATAAGAAACTTTTGAATACCTAATTTTCCCTTATGTATTTAGCTATATTCCTAATATACCCTTATTTAATTTTAATTTTGTTAATAATTAATTAATAACATTAATTCCCTACATATTTACTCATATGTCCAATATATCCTTATTTAACTTTGATTTTGTTAATAATTAATTAATAACATTAATTCAATTTATTCATCATGAAGGGGAAAAAAACTGACTATAAAAGATTCTTTAATAATCAGCCTTATACCTAGTATTGAAGAGTTGGTGGAGCCAATTCGGAAATGATTTTATCACTACGCGAATCCAAAATCAAACTCAGAGTGAAAATCTCTTTTTCGTTTCCATTCATTCATAATTCCCTAAATTAATCTTTTTAATATTATATAATTTTTTATCAACGTCTTTTGTTACAAAAATATAAATTTAATTTCTTTTCTCTATTAAATTAGTCAATTTACAAAAATAACATCTATTTTCTCCTATTTAAATGACTGTTTCATTTTGTTGTTTCAAGCATACCTAAACAACTAAATAATATTTTTAATGTAATCAAATTAATGCATAGAAAATGTTACTATGCCCTTGTTTGAACCCCATTTTTCTATCAAAATACATTTTTGAATAGTGATTTGACCACACTTCAACAACACATTCTTCAATAAAATAATATTACACGCACATCGATGACTTTTTTTATTTATTAACCATACATTTCTCATCAATACACTATTCAAAAATACATTTTTTGACAAGAATGGGGCTAAAATAAGGGCAATATAATTTGATAAAATTTCATTTTATATTATATCTACCGTTATTTAAAAATTATTTTAATTGGTAGTTATATATGAATCACCATGATACCTAAATTTAGAATAAAGTGGAATACCAAATAAAATAGGTAATTATATTCCCACTAAAGTTTTTATTAACTACACAACATTATAATTGCAATAAACAATCTTTGTTCATTCTCACACTTAACTCATTTTGCCACATTCTTATCATTATTTGAAACTAAATAAATTTTTACAATATTATAATGTGCTAAAATTCTAATTCACTCACACACAATATTAATAGATTAAAAATTTCAATATACAGAGAGAACATACGATGAAGGAAGATGGAGAGAGTCAGTTGAGACCACTTTTTTTAATTTCGTCCCCATTGAGAGCATATGAAAGAGATTGAGAGATGGCTACTTTTATAATTAATAATTAGTGTATATAAATGAAAGAGTGATGTAGAGTTCTTTGTGTTAGTACATACATTTTGTAATAAATATAATTAAGATTATGATAGCTATAAAAATCAACATTTCTCATTTTAGAACCATTGTCAATGAAAACAATTTGATGTAAGCTAAAATTAACAATTGTTGTCAATGAAAGTAATTTGTTGTGGGTTATAATTTCTCAAAACTCGAAAATAGCCCAAATGATACTTATATACGTAAATAAATTCATGTTGAACATTGGAATTTTAGAGAAGTCAATTTGCATGATACAAATTCTAAAGAAAAAAATGGTTGTATTGATCTTCGACAAAATTTTTGATTATACTAAAAAGAAAATGTAGTTATTTTTTCTCTCTATTTTTATTTTTTAATTCTTTTAGTATTGTCCATCTAAATGATAAATATAAGCTACTTATAAGTTGATGAGTGTTACAAAGTTTTTTTTTCTTTTTCCTTTTTTTTTGGCAATTAGTTAAGCTTGGTTCACATTTCAATTTAATTTCTAATATAATGGATTTAATTGTATGAAAATTCTATTTTAAATTTATCTATTACCATGAATTATTTTATTTGTATGTGTACATCCGTTTGGGGCATCATAAGCAGGTGGTGGCTCGATAGTATTATTGTCTCAGCATATTCATATAAATGTGTATTACTTTTTTATTCATATTTATGAATTTGTGGAGCCATCTTTGGGCAAGATATCTATATGCCAGGTCTAGGCCTGGATTTTAAGATATTGGTTCGAAGAGGGAAAAAAACAATTTTTATTTGTTACATTAGTTTCTTATTTGTTCTAATTTTACCCTACCTAATTCTAATGCAATGTCGCATTCATGAACACACAATTGGAAATAAGCATCGATGTATAAGCCTGATCTTCTTCTCGTAGTGGGAAGAATAAAAACTTCTTATTCTTGATGTGGTAACAGAAGTTTAAGAGATATATTTGCCATGCTTAAGAAAGAAAAAATATACCAACTTCGAAATGAAAAAAAAATAAAAAAATAAGAGCAATCAATCCTTACCCAATATTCTCACATTAAATAAATAGTTTCATACTTCCCTCTGGCTAGTTATTCCTTGCTTCACAAAAGAGAAGGAAAAGTAAAGTACTTAAAAAAATTTATTCTTTACAATTTTAAATTTTCCTTTAATAATATCAATTACCTTAACTTCTTTAAAAAATAATGTTAATACTTCAAAAATATTACACATATCATTCATTTGATACATAAAACGTGCAACACACGTTCTTACTACTAGTTTCTTGAAAAGTCTCTTAACAATCCTTCTTGATGAAACAGCCAAACAATTAATTTTTATGACAAAATTTTAACCTAAAATGTGTTAAATAAGAATTGTAGTACTCCTTTTTTGTGCAAGTTGCATTCGTCAATATTGTGGTCACCAAGAATTTGATAAAAGGTTTGGATTGAGATTAATTCATCAATAGCCATTCAATTTATCTCCGCAAGGAAAATACGCGATGGCATTCGTATTATATTATTATGGCTATTCAAAACATATTAGATTGCATCGACTTTAAAGCTTTGGGCAGGTGCAACTAGCTTCGTTCCATCTACGCATGACATTTATTCTGGGCATGGATATTAAGTCATTGGCGAGGGTTACAACACTTCTACTCCCATGTCAAAAGAGAGTATGATACATCTTATAATTCTCTTTCTAGCTATTATGACTAGAATGATTAAGCCTCTTAAGGGTCATTTAGAAAGGTTATTGGAGATAATTCTTCACATAAGATATGAGAAAAAAATGTGCTCATAGATGGGGGAGGAAAAAAAATTATACAACAAAAAAACTGAATAGAGCTATCTTTAAAATATTCATTTACCAATGATTTTAGTTTGCATGTCCATTCTCACAAAATTAAGGTTTTGAATCTTGCTTACAAGATATTAGTGACACATTTCACACGTGGATTTCTTATATGTTGTACCCCATATAAGTTTACAATGAGTTGTGCGGGAAGATTTTATTATTTATGAATTATAATAGTATAAGTGATCAAATTTTCTTGTTATCACATGATTTGTGTTTTCATAACAAAGCAATTGAGATAAAGTGGTGGTGTTGTGTATTTTGGGTTACTCAAATTTATAATGGTTAGGTACTAGAATTTGGTAATTGTGTATTGTGCAATAATTGATTATATTACGAAATGTTAAAGGGAGAGTTTGTTATGTCTAAATGTATTGGTAGTTCATGTCCAAACACCATTTAATCGAGTTTGAACTGGGGTTGAATTGTCA
The DNA here is from genome assembly GCF_002742605.1 of Olea europaea var. sylvestris. NCBI lineage: Eukaryota > Viridiplantae > Streptophyta > Magnoliopsida > Lamiales > Oleaceae > Olea > Olea europaea. The sequence goes on along the minus strand of NW_019238049.1, from coordinate 101,928 downwards.
AGTGTTGGAAGTGTCTTTGGAAGAACTCAATATCTACTCAAGAAGATCAAGTAATTATCAAAAGTGCTTAAAGAATGCTCTTGAGTCGTTTTTACAGTAGCTGCCACAGGGGGCTTGAGTTGCATGTTTATCCAGGAAAACCCTAATTCGCGATTTTCAGTTTTTAAACAATCACAAATAACCTATAACTCAACCCCAATTTCAACTCGATTAAATGATGTTTGGACACAGAATTGCCAATACATTATAACTAACATTGTTCAACACGATCAGCTGGTTTTTGTTCATCTAATGTTATTTTTGTTGGGAAAAATGAGTAAATGGCTCATTTTTGACACAATTTTCGATGGGACCCATTGGCCCAATTTGGAAGATCAAAATTGATTTGTGTTCTCATTCATAAGAACATCGAAATCATATACTTACTTGCCAAAAATGAAGATCGGACGAATGAGAAATTGGAGCTCAAAGTTGATAATTGGAAGATTGTTTATGTGGAAAAATGAGTTTATCGCACATAGGAAAATCATGAAAGCAAGAACCACTTTCTATATGGCTACACATTGAAGGGTGTAATCATGTGTAGCATAGAGACTCTCTTCACGTGCGTGCACAGGGGGTGTAAATCACGGATTAAAATAGAATTTGGACCTTGAATTTGTATGCGGGAGCGACTTCCATACACAAATGTCGGACCAAACGGAGCAAAAATTGGCCCGTTTGGAGTGTCTATGTTTTGTAACTTTTTTTTTCCCTTTCTCCAATTGACTTTTGAGTTCTGAAACTGCTAAAACTCCAATGGTTACTACGAAAACTAAAGTGACTCTAATGTTTATTGCCATAGGGTTAATGGGTAGATTTAACTTATATTAAATCACATTTTTCCAGCAAACACACGCACGAAATACAGGAGAAAAACTGTAACTGTGTCTACATATTATCATTCTCTGCGAAGTTGGTCTGTTTGCATACATAATCTCAATTTATGTCTGTGTCGTCTTGGTGGTGATATTGTTCGGATACTAATCAGTTTGTCGAAGTAGTATCTGTGGTGGTCAGATCTTACTTATTTTAACGTTGTATCTTGAGAAATAGACGCTTGAATTAAATTTCAAGTAGTACTTACAGTAAGGGGGTGAATCTGCTTTAAGGAATCTGTGCTCGCATAGGCCTCGGGTTTCTTATTTATTTATTTTATTTATTTTATCTTACTTGTTCGACTTGCAGATTCATATGCATTTATATTATTTTTGTTCTTCATATATTTTAAAGTTTATTTTCTATTTATCTTAAAAATAAAAATATGGAAAAATTTTACTGACATTCGGTTTGGTAAGTGCATATACGGTGTTCTGCAATTTCGGTACTTGTAAGTGCAAAAATCGATATATGAAAATACAGTATCTAATCTTACTGTATATACGGTATATGCAAATACCGTATTGTATATACGGTAAGCTGGTGTATATATGGTAGGCTGGTGCAAATACGATATTTTGTTGCAAATACGGTAATTTGTATATACGGTATGTGTAAATATGGTATGTTGCATATACGGTATGTAAAAATCCAATATGTAAATTGCATATATGGTATGAATAAATCCGGTTTCACCCACTACACTAAATAATTTAATCAACAATTTTTACTGATGATTATTTTTTTCCCCAGATTTAATTACTTGGATGTCTATTTTGAAGTCTAAAGATAAAGTTTATGAAAGCTTCCTCCAATTTAAATTCAAACAATTAGAATCAGATACTGGGGGCAATTATGTATCAACTTGCTTAAAACAACTTCTGTCACATCATGGCATTTGCCATCACTTAATCTATCCTTATACAGCATAACAAAATTGGTTGGCCAGAACGTAAGCATTTAGATATCATGAAAATTGGACTAAAACTTTGTATCACCTGATTACTCCTTTATGCACATTTGGTTGTGCTTGTTATCACCTTCTTAAATATTATGTATCAAAAAAGTTATTTTTCCGTATCAAACAATGCATATTCCTTGGATACAGTTCCCCCCAGAATTGCCACTGTTGTTTGTACCCTACAAATAAATTTGATATTTTAAGATGAAACTCTAAATCTTTGAGAGTTGATGAGATAACAGTAGGGATGTCAACGAGCCGAGCTGGAAGGATTGTCAACTGCCAACCAGCAGCAGATTTGCTGCCGGGCTGCCATGTTATTTGGACAAATTAATCCCTATGACTTTGATTATGGATAAAAAAAAACATGCTGATAAAGTTTCTTAGACATTTCAAAAGAAATTACGGACAAAGTTGACAAATGTTAGCGACAAATGATAGCTTATCACTGTGTATTGTGTATTAGAATAAAATAAGAATTGACTTGCTGCTCACATGCGTTTTTGCGGCTGGAGTGTTTTGGACCGTGTTCTTTTGCCTATATTACGGTTAATTCAGTTAGCTAATTAGGCATAATTTTCATCCAAGTCAACAAATCCATTTACCATTTATCAAGAAATGCGCTTGAGATTCATAGCTATTAGCTTAACATCTTACAAGTCTTCGCATAAATTAGGTACATTGGTAAGTTAGATTCCTTACTATAAAAAAAAATAACAATAAATATTTTTATATTATATTGTCTAATTTATTTTGTATTATCCACCGAAGATGTTCTTAAATGGTACTGAGAATCTATTGAGAGACAACGGAAAAATTCGTTAAGTTATTATTATTATTATTATTATTATTATTTTGTGTAGTGGGGGTACCAAGATGGGTGGTTCGACATTTGATAGTTCTGGTCGTAGTCACAGTGCAGGCCGGGAGGGGGGGGGGGGATTGGATTGCTCAATAAAGAGGTTATTGGCACATTTCAACTAAGTTGGCACCCGCCAACTATCCCCTATGTAGAGAAATAACAATTCATAATACAAGTCAAAGACTAATAAAGCTAAAATTCCAATTCCTTGTCATATTGCACTGGAGGCCACCAAGTTACTAATTTATTATTATTATTATTATTATTATTATTATTATTATTATTATTATTATTATTATTCTTTGGTGGTTTGCTATTAACGTAGATTGAACTCAGTATGCTCCATTTTAAAAAGTAAATTGTACATTCCGCCGTTGCTCAAATGTGCGGCCTCCTTGAAACTCAATTAAAGGACTAACACAGCTCCAATCCCTCTATATTCTTCTATTTAATATCAATTCAAAACTTTGACAACACTTATTTGAATTTGAAGATCAATGTTCCTAATTTATTCGATAATCACACTTGAATAGAATTAAACATATTATCACATATGATCTTATTATATCTATATTAAATAAGGATATATGAAGATGCATTAAATCAAAAGAATATTCATAGATAATCCAAAACATAAAGCACTATAACAAAGTTTACTTTTTATGGCGTACATGTGCATGCTATATAAAATCATGCCTTAAATGCTCAAATCGTTTTTACATCATGCATTGCAAGCCGAAAAAAAGGGAAAGAATGCCGATACGGAACTTTTTACGGAGTCCAAAAGCATGCTGTAAATACTTTAACTTTTTTATGCCATGCTCACACATATTACGGAGACAATAATGCACCCAACATTAATATTGGTCGATCAATTTTCTGAAATTGTGGAGATCTGATATTTTCTTTTTGAAAAATTGGGAAAAGTTTGAGCTCATAATAAAAATCTCAAAGTGGTAAAATAAAAACTTTAGAGGCCAAAGTAGCATTCCATTTTCCATTATAAAAAAAAAAAAAAAAAATCAAAGATAAAGCTCAACTGAGAGCAGATGTAATGTATGGATAATGGGGAATCAATACAAAAATACAATTTATGTATTATTGAAAGAATATTCCAAGATATAATTATAAACTAATTGAGATTGTGATGAATTTTTAAAATTCTTTTAAATTTAGGCGATTTCAATTAAAATCTTAATGTATTTTAATGAAATCCATTAAACTTTAGCGTTCTCAATTGAGATTTAATGAAATTAAAAATTCGATGAAATCATTTAAAATTTAGTTTTGTTCAATAACTAGTGATTTATAAAGATTTCATTAATAGAAGAATTTAAAAATATTCGGATAGATTTCAAACTTCAAAATACATATAACCAAATATTTTAAAATTTCACGATATTCAATGAGATTCTTACGGAATTTGTAAAAATTTATTCAAATGCACGAAATTCATTAAGATTTTAAAATCCGTCAAAATCTTAATCGATGACACTGGATACCAATTGATACTGACATGAAATGGTTAAAGTTCGATTTGACGTTATCTTATCCTTATAGTTGAAAATATGCACTCTGAGGTGGAGGGAGAGGGAAGCAAGGCAACCGGCTCACAACATTGATCCTCCCATTTTCATTTTTTCTTTTTCCATTTTTCTCTCCTTTTTCTAGGCATGCAATTTTGTATGTCGTAAAAAATCCAAATTCTTTCTTATACATTATTACAACGTGCAATATTTACATAGTAGATTTATTTTCTTATTTTTTTTACGACACACACTTATGCGTTCTGTGAATAATTTATTTATTTATTTATTTATTTTAAAAAAAGAAAAAACGTGATTTTTCTATCCATCTGTATGGCATGCTTGAGAATTACGCCGAAAAATTAATCTTTTATAATGTGCCCAAAATGTATGCAGTAATATTACAATAATTGTTAGTGCTATAATTCATGATATTTCTTATTTGGAATGTCGATAGAAATGGAAAATCTAATCAATTATTGGTCATGTAATTGAAAATCATTAAACTCCTAACAATCATTCAAAGCAAATAAATATTAGAGGCATTTTCAAGAATGTCCAATTTTAGGGGTGTGAGTTGAAAAGTGTCCTATTTTGATAATCCTTGCAAATATGTCCAATTTCCACATCAAATTGTTTACTTTACCCTCATGAAAAGATTAATCAATTTTATATTAATTTGACACAATTTTTGAGAAGGGCAAATAGCTTCTATGAGAAGCCACAATAATGATGCTATTACCTAGGTGAGTCCACTTGCCTACATTTTTAATTAGATTTTAATTAATTATTCTAGAACAAATGAAGAAGTAGAAATTCCATTAAGATATACAAAGAAGTATATGATTCCAACACCAAAGAAGTCATTTTATTTCATGTGAAGAAATTTACTGTCGTCGAAATTTGAAGTTGATTAGACTCTCATCATTTCTTGGTCGAAGGTATATTTCTTTGAACTCTATTTCTTTGAATTTTTTTTTTTGATAAGTTGTATTTAGTAGTTGTTGTTATATATGTTCAAATCTCATTTTTTTGATAAGGTATTTTTTCACTTTAATGGATGAAATCATCCAAACACTGAGTAGATATTTGTTGTACCATTCATCTTAAATAATTTAGTTAGATAATCTACTTCTGTATTTAGAACATCATTTATAGTGGAATAAATTCTTGCAAAAATGGTGATTGAAGTTGAAGAAGATGATAAATGCATGGAATCTCGTCATTTCATTCTCGACATTTTATAAATGTCGATAATGATAGTATAAATATCGTTCTCGACATTTATAAACGTCGAGAATGATATTTATACTATCATTCTCGACATTGTCAAATGGCGACAATAACATTAAAAACTTGACTAAGTTGGAAAAATTTCATGTATAGCGTTTCACTTATTGCATGCAGGTAGCATCATCGTTTTCGATTTTCTTTAGTGGCTGACATTATTGTTGTTTATGGCATGTAGATATGGGAGATGTTAAGAGATTTGTTATCTCGTATGGTGGTAGATTCGTCAACATGGACGATGGTGGAAGACGTTAGGGAACCGAACAATATCAATTATTGTTCGACATTATATTATATATGAAGAGCTTGTATATAAATTATTTGAGAAGCTGAATGTTGACAGAATGAAGTTCCGAATTCAATTGAAATTTACAGTTCCGAAAATGAATATACTCCCTGCTGATGTAGCCAACGATGAGGATTTGCAATGATTTATGTCTGCTCACTCAGAAGCGATGTTGTGTGTAATTGCAAATAAATATAATGTTGGAGAGCACGAACTGCACGTCAAAGTTGAGCCTTTCTCACCGATAGAAGATGCATTGTTTGGACGCGACGAAGTCGGTATATGCGAACTACAAGAGCCACGAACGATTGATAATACGGATGAAAGTTTAGGTGAAGGGAGTTTGTTTATTCGAAATGCAATTTAGTCGATTGATGAAGATGACATTGTGGAGAATAAGATATTCTTTAGCAAGCAACAGTTACACACAAGGCTTCAACTTAAGGCTTTGAAAGAAAAGTTTCACTTCAAGATTAAAAAGTCGAATCCTAGATCTCTTACTATGTGTTACATGCCATTGGCTAGTGCGAGCTTCTAAGATAAAAACTTTAGAAATATTTAAGATTCGAGAGTACATACCTGAGCACACATGTTCTTTAAACATTCAACGAAATGCAAAAATTCACACAACGAGTATAGTAATTGGGCATCACATAAGGTGAAGGTTGGATGATGCAAACCAATCATATGTTCTTGCGGGTATTATTGGGGATATGGAATGTGAGTTTGGTGGATGGATTACCTACAACAAAATGTTGAAGGCTAAAGAGAAGGGACTTTGACTTCTTCGTGGTATACCCGAAGAAAGTTTTCAGAAATTGCCATCATACTATCATATGTTAACCAAGAAAAATCCATAAACTATTGCACACATTGAACTCGACTCGAATAACGAGTTCTTGTACTTCTTCTTAGCGTTCGGGCCGAATGTACGTGGTTTTCGAGAGTACATGAGGTCAGTAATTTTTGTTGATGGAAGTCATTTGAAGGGCCAGTATAAGGAAACACTACTAGTAGCTGCAATGCAAGATGCTAACCTACAAATATATCATCTTGCTTGGGGTGTTGTCGATGGGGAAGCAAATGCATTGTGGAATTAGTTCTTCGCGAAGTTGAAAGATTTCATTGATTATTCAAACCAGCTAGTGTTTGTGTCGGACAGGAAGAAGAGTATTAAGCGGACAATTACGAGATTGTTCCCGCTTTCTCACCACGGTGCCTACATATGGCATATCCAAAAAAATCTTATTGCTAGGTATAGCAGTAGCAATGTCATATTCTTGTTAACACAGGTAGCGCTAGCATACCGCCTATCGAAATTTGATCAGTTCATGATACAGATAAGAACCATTTGAACGTTAATGACATCTTACTTGGAACGTGCCAGTATATCCACCTGGTCATGGGTAAATTTTGTTGGTAATCGGTACAACATTATGACAAATAACATTGTGTAGTCACTAAATTCAGTCCTGAGGCAACAACAAAGTTTCCCTATAACCTCGTTGGTCGAAAATATTACGTCATTGATGCAATGATAGTTCTACAAGAGAAAAAGCGCATCCACCAAATGTAGTACGACCGTGACACCAAAAATTGATGATGAATTGAGAAAATCATTCGACGCCGATGCAACCTTACAAGTACGAAATTTGGACGAACTCGTTTTTGAGGTAGGTGTAGCTACCGAACTTTGTATTATCAATCTTATAGGTAACACATGTCCATGTCGAAAGTTTCAGATGCGACAAATCTCATGTTCACATGCATCCCGAGCTGCTTGCTCAAAAAGAAAATCATTGTATGACTTATGCTCCCCTTATTACACCACAGAATGTTGGCGAGCTGCGTACAATGAAGTTCTTCACCCTGTTGGCCGAGAGTTAGATTGGGTTGTTCCTTAGTCTATTCCTTTCGTCGAAGTCTTGCCCCTGAATATACATAGAGCACCAGGTCGACCTCCTACCTAACGTCAACGGTTAAGAACTGAAAGGTCGACTTTGACACAAAAATGCGGCCGATGTGGAGGTTTGGACATAATAGGCAAACATGTCAGAATTCGACACCTTTAAGTAACACGTATACTTGAATGATATTGTGTATTCCGATCGTCAAATGCCATGATAACATGGATTATCAATGTTTTGAATATATTTTTGTGTATTACTTGCTTTCTATCTTAATTTTTAACCTCTTATTTTAAATGTTGTTGAATATATTTTTGACTTTTACTTCTTTTTGTTTCTTTCTTCATTCTTTCTTCATAGCATTTATTTGCAATTACTTATTCTAAAATTAAACTTGTAATACATTCTCAATCCTTTATACGGAATCATCCCATTTTTTGTGATTTTTTTCTTATATTACTCTTGTCATTCAAAATTTTATAGCGCACGAACAGGAAAATTCGCATGGGCATTTCAACAAGTACGAACAAGACTTAATTTTAGAATGTCATAATGGATACAAACAAGAAAACTCAGGTTTGGGGTATAACTCAAACCAAGGAAAATGGTGATCGCATATATTCTTATGAGCATTTCATTACGATATCATTTCGTTCATCATATAAGTGAACAATCATATATCTAATTCATCACTGGATTTTCTTAATCATTGTAAACACAATGTGGTAATAGATACAAAAGCAATCCATGAATGACTCGTTCTCTTAAGTCATTGGAGCAGACAAAATGGTAATCACAATAGATGGAAACCATAACTCCAATGCATGTCGTAGACGACTATTATATAAAATGATGATCACCCTAAAAAATATTCATCACCTATATGAATTTTATAGCACTAGTATATATACGTAAACATTTCATTTACGATAATTGCATCTTCTACATATCTTCCACCATGGACAAAGAGGATATATCACTATCAACTCCTCGTCGGAGCTTATGATGATCACGTCTTCATTTTCAACGAGAATTACTCCAACATTTTCATCCAACAATACATGATGTGCTTCCAATTGGACCTCTAGTGGGACGATCTCACGATGAACTTGAATTGGTTCAATTTTGTCGATTAGATTCGAAAAAGGAATGGGTTGAAGGCAAACCCTACGATGGCAGTTCGAAGGTTGATGAACATATGGAACAAAGGCATTGCTTTCATTATCCAAGTTTGAGTCTATGATGACCGGGGGGTCGAAAGTGATAGTAACATCAATATAAGAAGTATGTTGAGTAGATGAAGACATAATCAATGGAAGAACTAATTAGTGCTATGAATTTATTAAATTCATGTCTGTTCATATTCACGTAAAGTCCAGCCTTTTATAGTGGAGAAACACTTGTCTGTTGAATGCATGAGAAGATATCTCACCAACCAATATGATTGAAGTCATTCATGGTGATTATTTTATTATTTTTTTCACATCAATATGGTTGAGAATGTACTTGTGCTTGACATATCAATTTTAATTGCTATAATAATTATAAACCCGCTTGCTATAGTTTTTGCAGTTAATACTCCAATTGATTGCCTTAACTCTTCATTAAAATTGATTGGATCATATTTATCTTGACATTTGATGCCGTTCTCGACATTTGGAACGTCGTTATCGCCGTTAAATAGCTATTAAACTCGACACTTGACATTGGAGTTGTCTAGAACGACACTTGGACCTAAAGAGGATATTTCTCTACGTTTTAACAATTTCTTGACGTTTGATATGTCGTTATCGACAATACATAGCTGTGAATCTTGACACTTGATATTTCATTTGTCTAGAATGACAGTTCAAGAACATATTACATACTACCATATAAACCAAAATATGCAAACCATCTTGTAAACCAAAATACATATTACGTATCACCACATAAACTAAAATACATGTTACGTACCACCACATAAATTAAAATACATATTGCAAACCAGCATATAAACTAGAATATGCAAACCACTGCGTAAACCAAAATATATATTATGTACCATGACATAAACGAAAATACACATTGCAAACCACCATCTAAACCAAAATATGCAAACCTCTAAATTTGAATCAACCTGAAGTTCATATCCAATCACCATTATGTGCCGTCAACCAAAATACACAGACTATGCATCCCTCTTATCCCTCTTGCGATCAGATCGAGTGTATGGCGTCTTTGTGCTTGCACTAGCCTTCTTTAGCCTCAACGATTGAGATCTACGTGTAGGTGAATCAGTTGCCATCGAAGGTCCAATAACGATGCTATTATGAACGACTGATCATCAATGGATACACCAACTGTAGGTACAATGGTTGGTGCCTCTTTCACAATATCACAAGTAACGTATACTGACCCAAGTACTCCAACCCCACCTCTCGACGTTATGGACACATCAATAATATTGCAAACATCTGTTTCGATTGCCTCTCCGACATTCTATTTGTTCGTAGAAATATTGAGAGTGAAAACAGCATGTCGGGGCACATCTCCACTGCAATCATCATGACCAAATCCACCATACTGGTCAGCAACATTGTGTACACCAATTTCTATAGTAACTTCATCAAACCTACGCCGGATCTTATTTATCTCATCAGTGACATGATTTCTCAAACTGCACTCATGACATCCTAGTTCATTTTGGAGACTAGCGAATCTAGTATTCATCTCCTTTCTTAAATCGTCCAACCTACTCTCAAATGCCTCCCATTGTTCATTGAAGAGAGCTCTTATCTCATCTAAAGACACATGCCTTTCAATGATCGGAGCCCCATGCTATTCTTCTCCTCCGTCAACGTGATGCAAATCTCGATGATAAAGTCCACATGTGTTGCCTTGCCGAGATTTATTTCGTCCATGTTGTTGTTATCATTCCGTGTAACATCATCTTCAACTGGACAATCATGTATTTCTATTGATTGAGCAACGAGACCATTTAGAACGGGGTCAGCTACGTCTTCCAATGGAACTAGATTGGCGATGTATGGCTGCAATTTTTCTGCAGCAGTTGCGCGCAATGTTACCCACAAGTGCACCTATAGGGGAAGGAAAAATAAGCGACCTGAAATATCATAGATTGCAAAAGTGTGAGCATATTATGTATGTAAATTGCTCACGTGTCTTCTCAAAAAAAGCTGCATATGTTCTGGAATGGGATTGTTTCGTGCCAGACCACTGGAACACCCTCGGAACATTGTCACAAGTCTTGCTTGAGAATCGAGCTCCTAACTCCAAGATTGCCTCGTACGCCCAAATCTATATGACATTTATAACAGTAATAACCATGTTTGGAGGTACGTAACAATGTATGATGAAAAGAACTGAAATGAATAAGGACACATGTATACCTGGACAGCGAGAGGAAATTCATACAACGTGTAAGTCATCCTGTCACAATCGTTCACTTTTGCCATGTCCGCCTTTCTTCCCCATCCACGTAGTAGTGATTTGATAAGAAGTTGAAAACATACTGTCCTCCATTGGTAGGCATTGAAGAAATCTAAGTCATCAACGATGGAGAGAGTTGTCGGATGTATCCCTACATTTCGATCTCTGAATTGAATACCCCTTCAATAATTAGTGCCAACCCAAGATTGTAACGATCGTTACGGTTGCCACATGTCAAGAAAACTTTCTCCAGATCGCTACAAGTTATCCGGTCCATATTAGCAAACATTTTGTCCTGTAGACGGGTTTTCTTTAGGATTTTGTCAACTTCGGTACTTTTAAGCACTTTACCGCACTTCAAGCCAGTGATTAATGTGAACTCTAGCAATCCAAATCGTGTGAACCTTTGGTTCACCATGAACCAAGCCTCAAACCGGTTTTTGCATACTACCATTTCGTTTACCATTTTATGAATTAATTGAGCGGATAGTTTCAACTCCGGTAACCTTGCCACATGTCCTATATACAATTGTCCTCAAACATACGCTTTTGTTGTGGATCCAATTTGTTGAGGACAACAGATATGTATTTTGTGTTGCTGACCTGTGAGACATGGGCCGAAACATGTTCTTCTTCCAGAATGTTATATCGGTGTTACATAGTCATCTACAAATCAAAACAAATAAAAACAACACTTTTAACAAATAGTATGAGAACGTACAAACGAAATCTAATTAACATTCTTGTTTATAATGCAGTAAAAAAAATGATTTTTCCCTTATGGATAATGCAACAAAAGGTTAAGACTTAGCCTCGTGTAAGCATACATCATCAATGAAAGGGCTAATATTTAGCATAATCTAACAGCACATCGCTAATGAAATATGACCTATACTGGTACGACTTTGTACCAAGACCTCAATAACTTGATTTCTTTCAAGCAAAATATTTTTTGTCATCTTGTAAATAGTTTTATAATTATGACACATGGTTAGATCATTGAAATTTTAGCACAAGCTCAATGTTTTGAAATCCAAGATTCTGCATTTTAAATGTAAGCAGAACTTTTATGCAGGTGAAATTTTATTTGTATTTTTACCCTAAAACACTCAAATACCGACATAAGAGATATATTTAGATATGCATTATTGAAAGATATTGCACTTTTTGCTCACAACTAATCCAACTAAGAATATATTGTACTAGAAAGAAATCGAAAGATGGATCTTGTCAAAAATTCCTAACCCTACAAGCATGTTCGACACTTGACAAAAGTCAGTCTTAGATATTCACTAGTGAACTCTTTCATAGAGTATTCCCTATTCCTCTAGAACATCAACTAAGGAGGAATCCTTCTTAACCATAATATGGAATTCCCCAAAGCACTGTCATGCTACACGATTGAAAAGAAAACCTCATTACTTATATTCTTTATTACTATCTATATATATTGGTTTATACTTTAAAGATATCTGAAATGGTACATATTTCTTTATGTGTCCGTGATCTATGAAAAACTGTCTGACTTAACTTCATGGTCTCCTATTTAGGATGGATTTCCCACCAAAATCCAGTTAAGGCGGAGGTTGACCGTTATCTATTGACCGTCGACAATCAACAACCATAATAGCCCGATCATTTATTAAAATTTGATTAAATAATATTAAAAGTTATTCAATATAAATGTAAATGAGATTTCTTTATTTACAGAGTGCAATTAATTATAGGTCTTTTTCCCGTGGCTTAATCATGTGACTTAATGATATGAGATATGAAATCAGGTTTTTACAAATGGATCTTGTACATATCTTGAAAATGCCTCAGTGGTGGGGGCCCTCAAAATTGGGGTTCAACCTTTTATTATCATCAAGAAGTTTCTTAAGATGTGTTTATAACTAATCTTGGTTCAATTCACTATTTATTATTAATCTATCTTTAATCTTGACATCTTTTAACATTTCTTACACGAGGATCCACACCAATATTATTAGCTTATTTTAATAAACCAAGCCTAATAGGCCCTATTTATAATCTGCAACTAAGCAATTAATTAGTCTCATAAGAAACACATTTCTAAATCAATTTTAGTATAACCATTTTCTTGTTTTAGTGACAACCAATTGCAGATCAGATTAAAAACACAAAGAGGAGAACATAAACAATTTTGCAGACAATTCATATAACAGACTAACGATTATAACTAAAACTATTATAAGAGATTCATAATTTCAATAGGACACTTTTCAACTCACACCCCTAAAAGTGGACATTCTTGAAAATGCCTCGGCGGTGGGGCTCTCAAGATTGGGGTTCAACCTTTTATTATCGTCAAGAAGTTTCTTAAGATGTGTTTATAACTAATCTTGGTTCAATTCACTATTTATCATTAATCTATCTTTAATCTTGACATCATTTAACATTTCTTACATGAGGATCCACACCAATTTTTACAAATTCTTGCAGGTTGTTTGACATCCTAAATATGACTTCTGATCTGAATGCGGAACTCTCTAAAAGTACTGTCATTTTTGGTCTAAAGGTCTGGATATTAAGTTATTGGGATTATTCATTATTGTCGCTTCATCATCATGTGATTTTCTTGGAATACAAATAAACCCAACAAATTAACAAATAGCATAACATAGATGATAAATTATAGATGCAGTGGCATAAAACCAAAAAAAAAAAGAAAAAGAAAAGAGAAAAGGCTCATATTCCACAGAAAACGCTGTTACCCTGCCGTCCCCTTCCCTTCAGCTACACCCAATCCCCAATCGCCGGTCGACAGCCCCTTCCTTCTCCTTCAGCCACAAAATCGCCCCAAATCCCTCCCAATCGCTCCTTCAGATTTCACAGCAAGTAAATGTAATCGATTTGGAATTGGAGAGTTATGAAATGGGGTTAATTTGGGGAAATGAACCAAGAGGGAAGAAAAATGGCTCACATTCTACAGTAAACGCTGTTAAGCTGCTGACCTGTCGTTCCCTTCCCTTTAACTTCGCCCAATCCCCAATCACCAACCGATGGCCCATTCTTTCTCCTTCGGTCATGAAATCGCCCCAAATCCCTCCCAATCGCTCCTTCAGATTTTACAACAAGTAAATGTAATCGATTTGGAATTGGAGGGTTATGAAATTTGGGTTAATTTGGGAGAGAAATGAACCAAGATTCTTGCCTTGGGCGTGGAAATAGAATTTCCTAACTGGGGTATTTTTGTCTAAATAATTCGAAAATGGACATTAGAAAAAATGTGGACATTTTTGCAAATGACTAGGTGAAATTGGACATTCTATGAAATTTCCTCTAAATATTAATATCAAAATTTGAAAATTAGTATGAAAAATATCAAATCGTAGATGTCATCATTATACTATTGTCTGTACAATTATCTATGAGAAAAGGCTAATTGAAAAGACTAATTTATAATTTTTCGATTAAATGTAAAATTTAAAGGAACACAACATCCCTCTTATACATATGATCTTCGAGATGAATCAGTTCCAACAATCTCCGCCCACCCCTCACCCCCAATTAGTAAAGAATATTAGCCCCTTTTGCATTTACTGGAGTAGAAATTTACTTAACAAGATTAAGTTTCTATCCCTCATTAATGGAAATAAAGTCCTCCTACATTGTATATTAATCTGAATGGTAAATTGCGTACAAAGTCAAAAGTGAATTTGTTCAGTCGAGGAATATAGATGCCTAATAGCAAATGGGCTTGTAATTTTACTATTTTTAAACTGCAAGCATGAAAATGTGGATACAAATATGTTGCTAGTCATTTCTTACCTAAAGTAAAATGAAATTGAAAAAAAATTCCAAATTCCTATTTTGGGGGTTTTTAGTTGGGCTTTTTAATTTTGGGTTGTACCTTATAATTCTCATCTTTCCATTATGATTGTCATATAAATGCAGAAATCTAAGAGCTACTAAATATCTGTACAAATATTTATATAAATGATATGATAGAGTAATTGTATTTTATTTTTATTTTTATTTTTATTTTTGGGTGAATTGAGGGTGAAAATAACGTTGTTATTCATGAAATTAAAATATATCAATATGCCATATGGGTATCCCAACTGAGAAAATGTGGAGGATATATGACTTCATCTTATCCAAAATTTCTCCATCAGTTATCTCATTACAATTGCATCTTGAAAATAATTACATGTTTACCAAAAAAATTCTGATGATTTTTCTACTGTTGTTTGAAACATTGTTTTTTCTTTCGAATTTTACAATCCCTTTTTCCCTATTCAAAAAATTATTTAATGTGTAATATCTAATGCAAATCTTCAAAACAATATATATATATATGTTAAAAAAAAAATAGATAGAAGACAAAGGTAGAATGACAAAGTTGTCCACTATCAAAAGCACAATCAGGTTCACGATATAAATAGCTTTCTAATACCAAACATGTTGATATTATTAACCATCAACCGTCCTAAAATTTTCAGCCCATGTTTGATTTTATCATGTATGATGTATAAGGATAGAAACCTAATTCATTCAATAAGTTAGTAACTATTCATTTGACATTCATATGAAACTTTACTCATGCATGCGAAACATACGTCCAATTCACATTGCTTTGTTTGAGACACTTTTTACGTTTCTTCAAAAACTAAATACTGTGTGTAGCCTATCTTTTTGGTGGAATTACAGTATATTATTCCATAAAATTAAGCCTTCCTCCCCTAAATTGTATATAAAGGCTATTTTAAAGTCAAAGCCAAAATTAAAGTGACCTAATAATGTTTTAAGCCTAGGTTTGCCAAACACAGGTAGGAATATGGAACGAGAAGAGGAAAAATAAAAATGTATAAGGTGGCTAAGAATTGGAATCCAGTAATCTAATAAACGGCTTGCTTTACTGTACTGATGAAACAGAAAACAAAATGGTTGAAAAGAAGACATATTTCTGTACCTTAGCTGAAAAGTAAGAAAATTAGGTAACATTAATCTCTCCGGAAATCAAACTTCAACTTCTACTATGTATGACCAACAAAGAATAAATGGCGTGTGGATCAAGTAATTAATTACCTTCTTAGTTTTGTTTCTATTCATCAATTTGTTTATCCATTCCTATATTCAAATAAATAAAAAATAGGGTTATGATCTTATTTGGTTGTAATGTAAGTTCAGAATAGCTTGGTTAAAAGAAAAATTGATCACAACCAATGTAATTTTGGTTGTCGAGAACTTGAATTATTATATCAATATCACTTTTATTAAAAGAATTCTCAATTAAACATGACTACTACATGTTTTATGTTTTAAATTTACTAATTTGTATTAATATGCACTGACTTTAAGAAGAAAGATAGAACTTATTTCAAGAATATGTTATTCTTTATTTCGGTGAGTATTGTAATTATTAGATAAATATTGATAAGCAAGAACTGGAGTTCTAAATCCATGAGATATTATTTTAAATTTTATTCTCACATGAAATTAGCAAATTAACTAACTGAGCTTTAGGAAGAAGCAACTTAGAGGGTGTTTGGAAGTGATTTTTTGCTCCAAAAAATTGATTTTTTGACCGTTATTTCGCTGTTCCAGACATAAAATTTGACTTTTTTTCTCACAGGTAGACCCTATGTTTTTTCTAACGATCAAAAAATCAATTTTTAAAATCGCTCCCAAACGGGGCCTTAAGCTAGCCAATGATTTAACAGTCGGTCCATTTTTACTATAATTTGTTAGCAAATTAAAGTATGTTTAGGAAGTAATTATAAATACCTTAATTTATAGATAGATAGAAAAGATTAGTGGATGGGTGGATAATGTTTAAGTGATAAAAATGAGTATTCGATAAGTAGATAGTAACTATAGAAAAGATCAGTGGATGGGTGGTTAATATTTAAATGATAGAAATGAGTATTAGATAAGTAGATAGTAATTGTGGATCTCATGAAATGAGAGAATAAAAATTGATTTGAAAAGTCAAACATGACAATATTTGGACAATACAAAATGATAGAGCTTCGGTTTGCATTTTTTTTTTCCCCAAGAATCTTCAATATGCCGGCCACATTATACTAGGACATTGTTACATGAACATCAAAATTTACATAAAAGATTACATATTGTTACATGACACTCTATCATTTGTCAATGTATAAAACACAATTAACTATTTTCATTTAATCTTTTCCATCCAAATTATTTTCAGTGACCCCTTACGTATCATTTTTATGTACAAATGACAAAATTCTTTATATTAAATCTGACTTTTACATTAAAGGTTATATACATATACAATTTTTTTTTTCTATATAAACTTGGTGACAAATTATATAAATACAAGAAAATAGAGTTTTAGTTATATTAAAATATTGTGATCATGGACAGATATTTGCCGCAAAACAGAAATATAACAACTTAGGAATTTTATGTTTTTTGTGACAAAAGAAAATAAATAAATGACATGAGAATTATGAGAATTTTGTTTTCTCGAACCTCAATCACTTTCTCGTGGGTGTATTTGTTTCTTGAGCCGCAATTTATTGACTGATGCCATGTTCGAAAAAGCATGAAATTCTTATTCCACCAAACAAGTTCTGTTTGTCATAAATAAACAGTAAACATGACCAAACATTATTATCTAAATCTAATCTATATTCACAAACAAAAGCCTATAAATACGTCTTAAATGCTTCAACTCCTCATCGAATCTCTCTCATATACACAAGATGGCTAGCTTAGTGAGTTTTCTTGCTTTCCATTGTCTCTTCACCATCTTTCAGTATTCATCACTTGCAGCCAATGTTAATTACAATGTTCAAACATTGGGAGCAAAACCCGACGGAAAAACTGATTCCACAAAAGCATTCTTGAGTGCATGGACGTCTGCCTGTGCCTCTGAACAACCAGCCACCATATACGTGCCACCGGGAAGATTCTTGCTCGGCACTGCAACTTTTGCCGGCCAGTCATGCAAAAACCAGGCCATATCGATACAGATTGATGGCACTCTTGTAGCTCCATCTAATTATAACGTTATTGGAAATTCTGGTACCTGGATAAATTTCGAAAGTGTAACGGGAGTTTCTGTCATTGGTGGAACCTTAGACGCCCAAGGGGCTAATTTGTGGGCTTGCAAAAATTCCGGCAAGAGTTGTCCAACTGGAGCAACGGTACGTTAATAAAGAAGAAAGTGGACTATATCATTTGAAATAGTACTCTAATTATCTTTGCATGTTTGATGCATAATTAGTTCATTCTACTTGAGTAACTTGCATGGGAATTCTAATGTTCTTTTTCATTGTATCTTCAATACAGACACTGGCATTCTACAATTCCAAAAACATCATGATCAGTGGATTGTCTTCAATAAATAGCCAGATGTTCCACATTCTGGTTTATGGAAGCCAAAACGCCAAGCTGGTGGGAATGAAGGTTTCAGCGCCAGGAAACAGCCCGAACACCGATGGAATTCATGTGGAGAAATCCTCAAGTGTCACAATTATGAACTCAAAAATGGGAAATGCAAGAACCTGGAGTGCAAAATGTGACAGTTAAGTCAGCTACATTTACCGGAACACAAAATGGGGTGAGGGTGAAGACATGGGCCAGGCCAAGCAAGGGGTTTGTTAAATATGTTCTCTTCCAGCATCTTGTGATGGTTAACGTCGAAAATCCAATAATTATTGACCAAAATTATTGTCCCGGTGGTCAAAATTGTCCTGATCAGGTAATAATTGCTTTTGTAGCATTATAAATTTTATTTTTGCACTTATTTCCTTGCAGAAAAACAACTCCCACCCTATTCCCCCTTACTTATATAGAATGAAATCCAGCCCAGTTTAATTCTTATTAAAATGAATGGAAGAAACCTCGAGATTATTCGTTCAATGCAAAATGAGCTTTACATCCTGCTATAAATAGACAACTGACCGACTAACTTGAACAAACTAACTAACGAACTTACTACAAACCAATACATTTTTGACACATGTAAATATACAACTGATGAAACTAACTTGCAGCCCTGCAATGTAACAGTTATTGCTTGCTTCCATTTGCTGCTTCCAGTTAGCTTCCAGTTTGCGTCTATTCTGTTAATTCTGAAGAGGGTTTTATTTTGTTTTTTCAGGTTTCGGGTGTAAAGATCAGTGATATAACTTATCAAGACATACATGGGAGTTCGGCAACAGAAATTGCAATGAACCTTGACTGCAGTAAAGGAAATCCATGCAGTGATATTAACTTGGAAGACGTTAAGCTGACCTACAAAAATGAACCGGCTCATTCGTCATGCATTAATGCCGATGGAAAGGCTTCTGGCTTGGTTCAACCCAACAACTGCTTGTATAATTAGAAAACAATTTGAAGGATTTATACTTGAAAAAGATTATAGATCATATACTAAAAGCTTAAGATACAAAATTAAGAATGAGTTTAGACACACAATGTATCCAATTCAATAAATAAAGTTCATATGAATGATGTTCTTTTACATAGATCGGTAATTTTCCAAACATTCTCTCAAAACCTTCTATACAATTAAAAATTGAAATCAGCAATAAATGTGATTAGTTTAAGGTGATGGAATTGATACATTTACGAGTAAAATGGCGATTTACATTTGTACTTCTGCATACTTTGTTTTAATACATAGAGAACATTTTCACAAAAGCGTACTACAAAATAATTATAGCTTCAACGACGAAAACTTATGTACAATATTAAAAGAAGGGATTGATAAGAAACTTTTGAATACCGAATTTTCCCTTATGTATTTAGCTATACTCCTAATATACCCTTATTTAATTTTTATTTTGTTAATAATTAATTAATAACATTAATTCCTTACATATTTACTCATATGTCCAATATATCCTTATTTAAGTTTGATTTTGTTAATACTTAATTAATAACATTAATTCAATTTATTCATCATGAAGGGGAAAAAAAGTGACTATAAAAGATTCTTTAATAATCAGCCTTATACCTAGTATTGAAGAATTGGTGGAGCCAATTCGGAAATGATTTTATCACTACGCGAATCCAAAATCAAACTCAGAGTGAAAATCTCTTTTTCTTTTCCATTCGTTCATAATTCCCTAAATTAATCTTTTCAATATTATATAATTTTTTATCAACGTCTTTTATTACAACAATATAAATTTAATTTCTTTTCTTGATTAAATTAGTCAATTTACAAAAGTAACATCTATTTTCTCCTATTTAAATGACTGTTTCATTTTGTTGTTTCAAGCATACCTAAACAACTAGATAATATTTTAATGTAATCAAATTAATGCATAGAAAATGTTACTATGCCCTTGTTTGAACCCCATTTTTCTATCAAAATACATTCTTGAATAGTGATTTGACCACACTTCAACAACGCATTCTTCAATAAAATAATATTACACGCACATCGATGATTTTTTTTTATTTTTTAACTACACATTTCTCATTAATACACTATTCAAAAATATATTTTTGGACAAGAATGGGGGCTAAAACAAGGGCAATATAATTTGATAAAATTTCATTTTATATTATATCTACCATTATTTAAAAATTATTTTAATTGGTAGTTATATATGAATCACCATGATATCTAAATTTAGAATAAAGTGGAATACCAAATAAAATAGGTAATTATATTCCCACTAAAGTTTTTATTAACTACACAACATTATAATTGCAATAAACAATCTTTGTTCATTTTCGCACTTAACTCATTTTGCCACATTCTTTTCATTATTTGAAACTAAATAAATAATTACAACATTATAATATGTTCTAAAATTCTAAATCACTCACACACAATATTAACCGATTAAAAATTTCAATATACAAAGAGAACATACGATGAAAGAAGATGGAGAGAGTCAGTTGAGACTAGTTTTTTTTAATTTCCTCCCCATTGAGAGCATATTAAAGAGATTGAGAGAAGGCTACTTTTATAATTAATAATTAATGTATATAAATGAGAGAGTGATGTAGAGCTCTTTGTGTTAGTATCTACATTTTGTAATAAATATAATTAAGATTATGATAGCTATTAAAATCAACATTTCTCATTTTCGAACCATTGTCAATGAAAACAATTTGATGTAAGCTTTTGTCAATGAAAGTAATTTGTTGTGGGTTATAATTTCTCAAAACTCGAAAATAGCCCAAATGATACTTATATACGTAAATAAATTAATGTTGAACATTGGAATTTTAGAGAAGTCAATTTGCATGATACAAATTCTAAAGAAAAAAATGGTTGTTTTGATCTTTGACGAAATAATTGATTATACTAAAAAGACAATGTAGTTCTTTTTTGTCTCTAATTTTATTTTTTAATTCCTTTAGTATTGTCCATCTAAATGATAAATATAAGCTACTTATAAGTTGACGAGTGTTACAAAGTTTTTTTTTCTTTTTCCTTTTTTTTTTTTTGGCAATTACTTAAGCTTGGTTCACATTTCAATTTAATTTCTAATATAATGGATTTAATTATATGAAAATTCTATTTTAAATTTATCTATTACCATGAATTATTTTAATTGTATGTGTACATCCATTAAGGGCACCATAAGCAGGTGGTAGCTCGATAGTATTATTGTCTCAGCATATTCATATAAATGTGTATTACTTTTTTATTCATATTTATGAATTTGTGGAGCCATCTTTGGGCAAGATATCTATATGCCAGATCTAGGCTTGGATTTTAAGATATAGGTTCGAAGAGGGAAAAAATAATTTTTATTTGTTATATTAGTTTCTTAATTGTTCTAATTTTACCATACCTAATTCTAATGCAATGTCGTATTCATGAACACACAATTGAAAATAACCATCGATGTATAAGCCTGATCTTCTTCTCCCAGTGGGAAGAATAAAAACGTCTTATTGTTGATGTGGTAAGAGAAGTTTAAGATATATCTTTGCCACGCTTAAAAAAGAAAAAATATACCAACTTCGAAATGAAAAAAAAAATAAAAAAATAAGAGCAATCAATCCTTATTCAATATTCTCACATTATATACATAGTTTCATACTTCCCTCAGGCTAGTTATTCGTTGCTTCACAAAAGAGAGGGAAAAGTAAAGTACTTAAAAAAATTTATTCTTTACAATTTTAAATTTTCCTTTAATAATATCAATTACCTTAACATCATTAAAAAATAATGTTAATACTTCAAAAATATTACACATATCATTCATTTGATACATAAAACGTGCAACACACGTTCTTACTACTAGTTTCTTGAAAAGTCTCTTAACAATCCTTCTTGATGAAACAGCCAAACAATTAATTTTTGTGACAAAAATTTAACATAAAATGTGTTAAATAAGAATTGTAGTACTCCTTTTTTGTGCAAGTTGCATTCGTCAATATTGTGGTCACCAAGAATTTGATAAAAGTTTGGATTCAGATTAATTCATCAATAGCCATTCAATTTATCCCCGCAAGGAAAATACGCCATGGCATTCGTATTATATTATTATGGCTATTCAAAACGTATTAGATTGCATTGACTTTAAAGCTTTGGGCAGGTGCAACTAGCTTCGTTCCATCTACGCATGACATTTATTCTGGGCATGGATATTAAATCATTGGCGATGGTTACAACACTTATACTCCCATGTCAAAAGAGAGTATGATACATCTTATAATTCTCTTTGTAGCTATTATGACTAGAATGATTAAGCCTCTTAAGGTTCATTTAGAAAGGTTATTGGAGATATATCTTCACATAAGATATGAGAAAAAAATGTGCTCATAGATGAAGGAGGAAAAAAAATTATACAACAAAAAAATTGAATAGAGCTATCTTTAAAATATTCACTTACCAATGATTTTAGTTTGCATGTCCATTCTCACAAAATTAAGGTTTTGAATCTTGCTTACAAGATATTAGTGACACATTTCACATGTGGATTTCTTATATGTTGTACCCCATATAAGTTTACAATGAGTTGTGTGGGAAGATTTTATTATTTATGAATTATAATAGTACAAGTGATCAAATTTTCTTGTTATCACATGATTTGTGTTTTTCATAACAAAGCAATTGAGATAGAGTGGTGGTGTTGTGTATTTTGGGTTACTCAAATTTATAATGGTTAGGTACTAGAATTTGGTAATTGTGTATTGTGTAATAATTCATTATATTATGAAATGTTAAAGGGAGAGTTTGTTATGTCTAAATGTATTGGTAGTTCATGTCCAAACACCATTTAATTGAGTTGGAACTGGGGTTGAATTGTCAAGTGTTGGAATGCCTTTGGAAGAACTCAATATCTACTCAAGAAGATCAAGTAATTATCAAAAGTGCTCAAAGAATGCTCTTGAGTCGTTTTTACAGTAGCTGCCACAGGGGGCTTGAGTTGCATGTTTATCCAGGAAAACCCTAATTCGTGATTTTCAGCTTTTAAACAATTCCAAATAACCTATAACTCAACCCCAATTTCAACTCGATTAAATGATGTTTGGACACAGAATTGCCAATACATTTAGACCTAACATTGTTCAACACGATCAGATGGTTTTTGTTCATCTAATGTTATTTTTGTTGGAAAAAATGAGTAAATGACTCATTTTTGACACAATTTTCGATGGGAACCGTTGGCCCAATTTTGAAGATCAAACTTGATCGCGCACAGGGGGTGCAAATCACGGATCAAAATAGCCTTTGGACCTTGAATTTGTATGCGGGGGCGACCTGCGTACACGAATGTCGGACCGAACGGAGTAAAAATTGGCCCGTTTGGAGTGTCTATGTTTTGCAACCTTTTTTTTTTTTTTTTGGCTTTCTCCAATTGAATTTTGAGTTCTAAAACTGCTAAGACTCCAATGGTTACTGCAGAAACTAAAGTGACTCTAATGTTTATTGCCATAGGGTTAACGGGTAGATTTAACTTATATTAAATCTCATTTTTCCAACAAACACACGCACAAAATACAGGAGAAAAACTGTAACTGTGTCTACATATTATCATTCTCTGCGAAGTTGGTTTGTCTGCATACATAATCTCAATTTTTGTCCGCGCCGTCTTGGTGGTGATATTGTTCGAATACTAATCAGTTTGCCGAAGTAGTATCTGTGGTGCTCAGATCTTATTGATTTTACCGTTGTATATTGAGAAACAAATGCTTGAATTAAATCTCAAGTAGTACTTACTGCAAGGGGGTGAATCTGCGTTAAGGAATCTGTGCTCGTATAGGCCTCGGGTTGAAAATTCATTTCTTATTTATTTATTTTCTTAATTTTATCTTACTTGTTCGACTTGCAGATTCATATGCATTTATATTATTTTTGTGCTTCATAAAGCTTATTTTTTGTTTATGTTAAAAATAAAAATATGGAAAATTTTTACTGACATTCGGTTTGGTAAGTGCATATACAGTGTTCTGCAATTTCGGTATTTGTAAGTGCAAAAATCGATATATGAAAATATGATATCTAATACCACTGCATATACGGTATATGCAAGGCCAATAAACTGTTGTATATACGGTAAGATGGTGTATATACGGTATGCTGGTGCAAATACGATATATTGTTGCAAATATGGTAATCTGTATATACGGTATGCGTAAATACGGTATGTTGCATTTACGGTATGCATAAATCCAATGTGTAAATTGCATATATGGTATGAATAAATCCAGTTTCACCCACTACACTAAATAATTTAATCAACAATTTTTATTGATGATTTTTTCCCCAGATTTAATTACTTGGATGTGTATTTTGAAGTCTAAAGATAAAGTTTATGAAAGCTTCCTCCAATTTAAATTCAAACAATTAGAATCAGATACTGGGGGCAATTATGTATCAACTTGCTTAAAACAACTTCTGTCACATCATGGCATTCGCCATCACTTAATCTATCCTTATACATCATAACAAAATTGGTTGGCCAGAACGTACGCATTTACATATCATGAAAATTGGACTAAAACTTTGTATCACAATTAACAATAATCTTTGATTAGTCGGCTCCCATCTCGTATTGGAAAATGCCTGTGTATTTCAAACTGTTTAGTAAGCACCTGATTACTCCTTTATGCACATTTGGTTGTGCTTGTTATCACTTTCTCAAATATTATGTATCAAAAAAGTTAATTTTCCGTATCAAACAATGCATATTCCTTGGATACAGTTCCCTCCAGAATCGCCACCGTTGTTGGTACCCGACAAATAAATTTGACATTTTAATATGAAACTCCAAATCTTTGAGAGTTGTTGAGATAACACTGAAGATCAATTCATTAGATATGTTAACATGGAAAAGGTTTAAAGGTTTACTGGACTTTGTGCATTTTGAATTCTCGACTAGGTTGTTATCTCTTTAATCCACCATATTTACTGTTATTCAAATGGAACATTATACATGCCATAAAACCACGAAGTAAGATTTACATTTGCATATGAAAGTTATCCAATGGCCTAAAATTATGACGATAATTTATATTTACTCTCCCACAATGTAAATTCGTGACTTCGCCCTTGCTCACATGCATTTTTGCGGCTGGAGTGTTTTGGACCATGTTCTTCTGCCTATATTACGGTTAATTCAGTCAACTAATTAGGCATAATTTTCATCCAAGTCAACAAATCCATTTACCATTTATCGAGAAATGCACTTGAGATTCATAGCTATTAGCTTAACATCTTACAAGTCTTCACATAAATTAAGTACATTTGGTAAGTTACATTCCTTTTTAAAAAGTAAATTGTACATTCCGCCGTTGCTCAAATGTGCGGCCTCCTTGAAACTCAATTAAAGGACTGACACCTCGAATCCCTCTATATTCTTCTATTTAATATCAATTCAAAACTTTGACAACAATTATTTGAATTAGAAGATCAATGTTCCTAATTTATTCAATAATCACTCTCGAATAGAATTAAACATATTATCACATATTATCTTATTACATCTGTTGGATTTTTTATACTCAATAAATCTCGGGTTATGATGTTAATGTGTGTTAATATTATTTTATAGGCATAGGCCGATGAATGAAATAAGTCCAACAACCAATTCCATGAGCTACACATGGTCCAATTATATTTCCTCTTGGATGGCTTGAATCTTGATCTGTTTACCTTTTTAAAGGTCCAACTTAAAACCTAACCTTAGAGTATATATATGGCTACAACCCTAGCCACTTTCTTGTGATGTTTTGTGTGAGAAAAAGTGGAATCCCGGCTGCCCTCTTTTGTGCGTAAAAAATGGCATCTAGAAGTGTCCAAAACACTTGTTTAACGTATGCAATTGGTGGTTCCTTCATAGTATATATTTGTGGTGTCTTCTCCTAGCCTTTGTGGTCACAAATCATCATTTTTTCTTGTCCGACGTGGGTAAAATTGAATGGCAACTAAGGTGAATTAATTGACTGTGGTTTGGAGCCAATTGAATTGGTTGTTGGTGGAGAAAGGTAAGTTGGACTGAGCCGGAAATTAACCGATTTGAAAATCTTTCAAGAGAGCTTCCGCAACAATATCTATATTAATGATGTGTATATATTAAGATGCATAAAATCAAACGAGCATTCATAGCTAATCCAAAACATAACGCACTACAACAAAGTTTACTTTTTATGGCATAAACGTGCATGCTATATAAAATCATGCCTTAAATGCTCAAATCTTTTTACATCATGCATTGCAAGCCGTAAAAAAAATAAATAAATAAATGAAAGAACGCGGTTACGGAACTTTTTACGGAGTCCAAAAGCACGCTGTAAATACTTTAACTTTTTTATGGCGTGCATACACATATTACGGAGACAATAATGCACCCAACATTAATATCGGTCAATCAAAGTGGTAAAATAAAAACTTTAGAGGCCAAAGTAGCATTGCATTTTCCATTATAAAAAATCAAAGACAAAGCTCAACTAAGAGCAGATGTAATGTATGGATAATGGGGAAACAATACAAAAATACAATTTATGTATTACTAAAAGAATATTCCAAGATATAATTATAAACTAATTGAGATTGTGATGAATTTTTAAAATCATTCTAAATTTAGGCGATCTTAATTAAGATTTTAATGTATTTTAATGAAATCCATTAAAATTTAGTGTCGCCGATTGAGATTTTAATGAAATTCAGAAATTCGATGAAATCATTTAAAATTTAGTTATGTTCAATAACTACTGATTTATAAAGATTTCATTAATAGAAGAATTTAAAAATATTCGAATAGATTTCAAACTTAAAAAATACATATAACCAAACCTTTTAAAATTTCACCATATTCAATGACATTCTTATGGAATTTGTAAAAATGTATTCAAATGCAAGAAATTCATTAAGATTTTAAAATTTGTCAAAATCTTAATCGATGACACTGGATACAATTGATACTAACATGAAATGGTTAAAGTTCAATTTGACGTTATCCTATCCTTATAGTTGAAAATATGCACTCTGAGGTGGAGGGAGAGGGAAGCAAGGCAACCTGCTCACAACATTGATCCTCCCTTTTTCATTTTTTTTCCATATTTTTTCTCTTTTTTCTAGGCGTGCAATTATGTATGTCGTAAAAAATCCAACTTCTTTCTTATACGTTATTACAACGTGCAATATGTACGCTGTAGATTTATTTTCTTATTTTTTTTATGGCATACATTTATGCATGCTGTGAATAATTTATTTATTTTTAACGAAAAAACGTGATTTTTCTATCAATCTATATGGCGTGCTGCTCACATGCGTTTTTGCGGCTGGAGTGTTTTGGACCATGTTCTTCTGCCTATATTACGGTTAATTCAGTTAACTAATTAGGAATAATTTTCATCCAAGTCAACAAATCCATTTACCATTTATCGAGAAATGCACTTGAGATTCATAGCTATTAGCTTAACATCTTGCAAGTCTTCACATAAATTAGGTACATTTGGTAAGTTAGATTCCTTAATATACAAAAAAATAAAAATAAACATTTTTATATTATATTGTCTAATTTATTTTGCATTATAAGATGTTCTTGAATGTTACAGAGAATCTATTAAGCGACAATGGAAAAATTCGTTAAGTTGTTGTTGTTGTTGCTATTATTATTATTATTATTATTATTATTATTATTATTATTATTATTATTATTATTATTATTATTATTTTGTGTTGTGGGGGTACCAAGATGGGTGATTTGACATTTGATAGTTCTGATCGTAGACACAGTGCACGCTGAGTGGGGGGGGGGGATTGGATTGCTCTATAAAGAGGTTATTGGCACATTTCAACTAAGTTGGCACCCGCCACCCGCCAACTATCCCCTACGTAGAGAAAATAACAATTCATAATACAAGTCAAAGACTAATAAAACTAAAATTCCAATTCCTTGTCATATTGTAGTGGAGGCCACCAAGTTACTAATTTATATTATTTTTTCTTTGGTGGTTTACCATTAACACAGATTGAACTCAGTATGCTCCATTTTAAAGAGTAAATTGTACATTCCGCCATTGCTCAAATATGCGGCCTCCTTGAAACTCAATTAAAGGACTAACACCTCAAATCCCTCTATATTCGTCTATTTAATATCAATTCAATACTTCAACAACACTTAATTGAACTTGAAGACTAATGTTCCTAATTTAGTCAATAATCACTCTCAAATAGAATTATACGTATTATCACATATGATCTTATTATATCTATATTATTGATGTGGATATATGAAGATGCACTAAATCAAAAGAGCATTCATAGATAATCCAAAACATAACGCACTATAACAAAGTTTACTTTTTACGGTGTACGCGTGTATGCTATATAAAATCATGCCTTAAATGCTCAAATCTTTTTACATCATGCATTTCAAGCCGTTAAAAAGGGAAAGAACGCCGTTACGGAATCTTTTACGGAGTCCAAAAGAACGCTGCAAATACTTTAACTTTTTTATGGCATGCATACACATATTACGGAGACAGTAATGCACCCAAATTAATATCGGTCGATCAATAAAAATTGGGAGAAGTTAAATACTTTAACTTTTTTATGGCATGCATACACATATTACGGAGACAGTAATGAACCCAACATTAATATCGGTCGATCAATTTTCTGAAATTGTGGAGATCTGATATTTTCTTTTCGAAAGACTGGGAGAAGTTTGGGCTCGTAATAAAAATCTCAAAGTGGTAAAATAAAAAATTTAGAAGCCAAAGTACCATTCCATTTTCCATTATAAAAAATCAAAGATAAAGCTCAACTAAGAACAGATGTAATGGATGGATAGTGGGGAAAAAAAATACAAAAATACAATTTATGTATTACTGAGATATAATTATAAACCAAATGAAATTTTAATGAAATTTCATGTAATACCAAGATATAATTATAAACCAAATGAAATTTTAAAATTCTTCTAAATTTAGGCGATCTTAATTAAGATTTTAATGTATTTTAATGAAATCCATTAAAATTTAGTGTCCCCAATTGAGATTTTAATGAAATTCAAAAATTCGATGAAATCATTTAAAATTTAGTTATATTCAATAACTACCAATTTACAAAGATTTCATTAATAGAGGAATTTAAAAATATTCGAATAGATTTCAAACTCAAAAATACATATGACCAAACTTTTTAAAATTTCACCATATTCAATGAAATTCTTATGGAATTTGTAAAAATTTATTCAAATGCACAAAATTCATTAAGATTGTAAAATCCGTCAAAATCTTACTGGATGACACTAGATACCAATTGATACTAGCATGAAATGGTTACAAGTTCGATTTGACGTAATCTTATCCTTAGAGTTGAAAATATGCACTCTGAGGTGGAGGGAGTGGGAAGCAAGGCAACCGGCTCACAACATTGATCCTCCCATTTTCTTTTTTTCTTTTTCCATTTTTCTCTCC
The DNA here is from genome assembly GCF_002742605.1 of Olea europaea var. sylvestris. NCBI lineage: Eukaryota > Viridiplantae > Streptophyta > Magnoliopsida > Lamiales > Oleaceae > Olea > Olea europaea. The sequence continues at coordinate 71,894 of NW_019238049.1, read as the reverse complement.
TTTTTCTAGGCATGCAATTTTGTATGTCGTAAAAAATCCAACTTCTTTCTTATACATTATTACAACGTGCAATATTTACGTAGTAGATTTATTTTCTTATTTTTTTTATGACATACACTTATGCATTCCGTGAATAATTTATTTATTTATTTTAAAAAAAGAAAAAAATGAGATTTTTCTATCCATCTATATGGCGTGCTTGAATTACGCCAAAAAATTAATCATTAATAATGTGCCCAAAATGTATGCAGCAATATTACAATAATTGTTAGTGCTATAATTCATGATGTTTCTTATTTGGAATGTCGATAGAAATGGAAAATCTAATCAATTATTGGTCATGTAATTGAAAATCATTAAACTCCTAACAATCATTCAAACCAAATAAATATTAGAGGCATTTTCAAAAATGCCCAATTTTAGGGGTGTGAGTTGAAAAGTGTCATATTTTGATAATCCTTGCAAATATGTCCAATTTCCATATCAAATTGTTTACTTTACCCTCATGAAAAGATTAATCAATTTTATATTAATTTGACACAATTTTTGAGAAGAGCAAATAGCTTCTATGAGAAACCAAATAATGTTGCTATTACCTAGGTGAGTCCACTTGCCTACATTTTTAATTAGATTTTAATTAATTATTCTATAACAAATGAAGAAGTAGAAATTCCATTAAGACATACAAAGAAGTATATGATTCCAACTCCAAAGAAATCATTTTATTTCATGTGAAGAAATTTATTGTCGTCGAAATTTGAAGTTGATTAGACTCTCATCATTTCTTGGTCGAAGGTATATTTCTTTGAACTCTATTTCTATGAATTTTTTTTTTTTTTGATAGATTGTAATTAGTAGTTGTTGTTATATATGTTTAAATCTCATTTTTTTGATAAGGTATTTTTTTCATTTTAATGGATGAAAGTATCCAAACACTAAGTAGATATTTGTTGTACTATTCATCTTAAATAACTTAGTTAGATAATATACTTCTGTATTTAGAACATCGTTTATAGTGGAATAAATTCTTGCAAAAATGGTGATTGAAGTTGAAGAAGATGACAAATGTATGGAATCCCGTCATTTCATTCTCGACATTTTATAAATGTCGAGAATGATATTTATACTATCATTCTCGACACTGTCAAATGGCGACAATAACATTAAAAACTTGACTAAGTTGGGAAATTTTCGTGTATAGCGTTTCACATATTGCATGCAGGTAGTATCTTCGTTTTCGATTTTCGTTAGTGGCTGACATTATTGTTGTTTATGGCATGCAGATATGGGAGATGTTAAGAGATTTGTTGTCTCATATGGTGGTAGATTCGTCAATATGGATGATGGGTGGAAGTCGTTAGGGAACCGAACAACATCAATTATTGTTCGATATTATATTATATATGAAGAGCTTGTATATAAATTATTTGAGAAGTTGAATGCTGACAGAATGAAGTTCTGAATTCAATTGAAATTTACAGTTCCGAAAATGAATATACCCCGTGCTGATGTAGCCAACGATGAAGATTTGCAATGGTTTATGTCTGTTCACACAGAAGCGACGTTGTGTGTAATTGCAGATGAATATAATGCTGGAGAGCACGAATTGCATGTCAGAGTTGAGCCTTTCTCACCGATAGAAGATATATTGTTTGGACGCGACGAAGTTGATATATGCGAACTACAAGAGCCACGAACGATTGATAATACGGATGAAAGTTTAGGTGAAGGGAGTTTGTTTATTCGAAATGCAATTCAGTCGATTGATGAAGATGACATTGTGGAGAATAAGATATTCTTTAGCAACCAACAGTTACACACAAGGCTTCAACTTAAGGCTTTGAAAGAAAAGTTTCACTTCAAGATTAAAAAGTCGAATCCTAGATCTATTACTATGTGTTGTGTCAATATTACATGCCATTGGCTAGTGCGACCTTCTAAGATAAAAACTTTAGAAATATTTAAGATTCGAGAGTACATACCTTAGCACACATGTTCCCTAAACGTTCGACGAAATGCACAAATTCACGCAACGAGTGTAATAATTGGGCATCACATAAGGTGAAGGTTGGATGATGCAAACCAATCATACGTTCCTGCGGGTATTATTGGGGATATAGAATGTGAGTTTGGTGTACGGATTACCTACAACAAAACGTAGAGGGCTAAAGAGAAGGGACTTCGACTTCTTCGTGGTACACCCGAAAAAAGTTTTCAGAAATTGCCATCATACTGTCATATGTTAACCAAGAAAAATCCATAAACTATTGCACACATTGAACTCGACTCAAATAATGAGTTCTTGTACTTCTTCTTAGCGTTTAGGCCGAGTGTACTGTGGTTTTCGAGAGTACATGAGGCCAGTAATTTTTGTTGATGAAAGTCATTTGAAGGGCCAGTATAAGGGAACACTACTAGTAGCTGCAGTGCAAGATGCTAACCTACAAATATATCCTCTTGCTTGGGGTGTTGTCGATGGGAAAGCAAATGCATTGTGGCATTGGTTCTTCGCGAAGTTGTTTCAAACAAGCTAGTGTTTGTGTCGGATAGGAAGAAGAGTATTAAGCGGGCAATTACGAGGTTGTTCCCGCTTTCTCACCACGGTGCCTACATTTGGCATATCGAGAAAAATCTTGTTTCTAGGTATAGCAGTAGCAATGTCATATTCTTGTTCACACAGGCAGCGCTAGCATACCGCCTATTGAAATTTGATCAGTTCATGACATAGACAAGAACCATTCGAATGTTAATGGCATCTTACTTGGAACGTGCCGGTATATCCACCTGGTCATAGGCAAATTTTGTTGGTAACCGGTACAACGTTATGACAAATAACATTACGTAGTCACTAAATTCATTCTTGAGGCAACAACAAAGTTTCCCTATAACCTCGTTGGTTGAAAATATTACGTCATTGATGCAACGATAGTTCTACGAGAGAAAAAGCGCATCCACCAAATGTAGTACGATCGTGACACCAAAAATTGATGATGAATTGAGAAAATCATTCGCCGCCGGTGCAACCTTACAAGTACGAAATTTGGACGAACTCGTTTTTGAGGTAGGTGTAGCTACTGAACTTTGTATTGTCAATCTTATAGGTAACATATGTCCATATCGAGAGTTTCAGATGCGACAAATCTCATGTTTACATGCATCCCGAGCTGCTTGCTCAAAAGGAAAATCATTGTATGACTTATGCTCCCCTTATTACACCACAGAATGTTGGCGAGCTGCGTACAACGAAGTTCTTCACTCCGTTGGCCAAGAGTCAGATTGTGTTGTTCCTTAGTCTATTCCTTCCGTCAAAGTTTTGCCCCTGAATATATATAGAGCACCAGGTCGAACTCCTACCTAACGTCAACGATCAAGAACTGAAAGGTCGACTTTGACACAAAAATGCGGCCGATGTGGAGGTTTTGGACATAACAGGCAAACATGTCAGATTTTGACACCTTTGAGTAACACGTATACTTGAATGACATTGTGTATTTCGATCGTCGAATGCCCCGATAACATGGATTATCAATGTTTTGAATATATTTGTGTATTAGTTGCTTTCTATCTTAATTGTTAATCTCTTATTTTAAATGTTGTTGATATATTTTTTACTTTTACTTCTTTCTGTTTCTTTCTTCATAGCATTTATTTGCAATTGCTTATTCTAAAATTAATCTCGTAATACATTCTCAATCCTTTATAGGATTCATCCAATTTTTTGTGATTTTTCTCTTATATTACTCTTGTCGTTCAAAATTTTATAGCGCACGAATAGGAAAATTCGTATGGGCATTTCACCAAGTACGAACAAGACTTAATTTTAGAATGTCATAATGGATACAAACAAGAAAACTCAGGTTTGGGGTATAACTAAAAATAAGGGAAATGGTGATTGCATATATTCTTATGAGCATTTCATTACGATATCATTTCGTTCATCATATAAGTGAACAATCATATATCTAATTCATCACTGGATTTTCTTAATCATTGTAAACATAATATGGTAATAGATACAAAAGCAATCCATGAATGACTCGTTCTCCTAAGTCATTGGAGCAGACAAAATGGTAATCACAACAGAAGGAAGCCATAACTCCAATGCACGTCGTAGACGACTATTATATAAAATGATAATCACCCTAAAAAATATTCATCACCTATATGAATTTTATAACACTAGTATATATACGTAAACATTTCATTTACGATAATTGCATCTTCTACATATTGTCCACCATGGACAAAGAGGATATATCACTGTCATACTCCTCGTCGGAGCTTATGATGATCACGTCTTCATTTTAGACGAGAATCGCTCCAACATTTTCATCCAACAATACATGATGTGCTTCCGATTGGAACTCTAGTGGGACGATCTCACGATGAACTTGAATTGGTTCAGTTTTGTCGATTAGATTCGAAAAAGAAATGGGTTGAAAGAAAACCCTATGATGGCGGTTTGAAGGTTGATGAACATATGGAACAAAGGCATTGCTTTCATTATCAAAGTCTGAGTCTATGATGATCGGGTTATCCGTGGAGGACCGGGGGGATCGAAAGTGATAGTAACATCAATATAAGAAGTATGTTGAGTGGATAAAGACATAATCAATGGAAGAACTAATTAGTGCTATGAGTTTGTTAAATTCCTGTCTGTTCATATTTACGTAAAGTCCAGCCTTTTATAGTGGAGAAACACTTGTCTGTTGAATGCATGAGAAGATATCTTACCAACCAATATGATTGAAGTCATTCATGGTGATTATTTTATTATTTTTTCACATCAATATGGTTGAGAATGTGCTTGTGCTTGGCATATCAATTTTAATTTCTCTAATAATTATAAACCCGCTTGCTACAGTTTTTGCAGGCAATACTCCAATTGGTTGCCTTAACTCTTCATTGAAATTGGTTGGATCATATTTATCTTGACATTTGATGCCGTTCTCGACATTTGAAACGTCGTTATCGATATTAAATAGCTGTTAAACTTGACACTTGACATTGGAGTTGTCTAGAACGACACTTGGACCAAAAGAGGAGATTTCTCTACGTTTCAACAATTTCTTGATGTTTGATATGTGGTTATCGACATTACATAGCTGTGAATCTCGACACTTGATATTTCAATTGTCTAGAATGAGAGTTCAAGAACATATTATATACCACCATATAAACCAAAATATGCAAACCACCGTGTAAACCAAAATACATATTACGTACCACCACATAAACCAAAATACATATTAAGTACCACCACATAAACCAAAATACATGTTACGTACCACCACATAAATTAAAATACATATTACAAACCAGCATATAAACCTATTTATATGCAAACTACTGCGTAAACCAAAATATATATTACGTACCACGACATAAACCAAAATACACATTGCAAACAACCATATAAACCAAAATATGTGAACCTCTAAATTTGAATCAACCTGAAGTTCATATCCAATCACCATTATGTGCCATCAACCAAAATACACAGACTAAGCATCCCTCTTACCCCTCTTGCGACCGAAACGGGTGTATGGTGTCTTTGTGCTTGCACTAGCCTTCTTTAGCCTCAACGATTGAGATCTATGTATAGGTGAATCAGCTGCCATTGAAGGTCCAATAACGACACTATTATGAACCGGTTGATCATCAATGGACACACCAACTGTAGGTACAATGGTTGGTGCCTCTTTCACAATATCACAAGTAACGTATACTAACCCAAGTACTCCAACCCCACCTCTCGACTTTATGGACACATCAAGAATATTACAAACATCTGTTTCGATTGCCTCTCCGACATTTTGTTTGTCCGAAGAAATATTGAGAGTGAAAACAGCACGTCGGGGCACATCTCCATTGCAATCATCATGACCAAATCCACCATACTGGTCAGCAACATTGTGTACCCCAATTTCTATAGCAACTTCATCAAACCTACGTCGAATGTTATTTATCTCATCAGTGACATGATTTCTCAAATTGCACTCATGACATCCCAGTTCATTTGGGAGACTAGCGAATCTGGTATTTTTCTCCTTTCTTAAATCGTCCAACCTGCTCTCAAATGCCTCCCGTTGTTCATTGAAGAGAGCTCTTGTCTCATCTAAAGACACATGCCTTTCAATGATCAGAGCCCCATGCTATTCTTCTCCACCGTCAACGTGATGCAAATCTCGATGATGAAGTCCACATGTGTTGCCTTGCCGAGATTTATTTCGTCCATAGTTGTTGTCATCATTCCGTGTAACATCATCTTCAACTGGACAATCATGTATTTCTATTGATTGAGCAATGAGATCATTTAGAATGGGGTCAGCTACGTCTTCCAATGGAACTAGATCGACGATGTGTGACTGCAGTTTTTCCGCAGCAGTTGTGCCCAATGTTACCCAGAAGTGCACCTATAGGGGAAGGAAAAATAAGCGAGCTGAAATATCATAGATTGCGAAAGTGTGAGCATATTATGTATGTAAATTGCTCACATGTGTCTTCTCAAAAAAATCTGCATATGTTCTGGAATAGGATTGTTTCGTGCCAGACCACTGCAACATCCTCGGAACATTGTCACCAGTCTTGCTTGAGAATCGAGCTCCCAACTCCGGGATTGCCTCGTACGCCCAAATATGTATGACATTTATAACGGTAATAACCATGTTCGGAGGTACGTAACAATGTGCGATGAAAAGAACTTAAATGAATATGGACACATGTATAGCTGGACAGTGAGAGGGAATTCATACAACGTGTAAGTCATCCTGTCACAATCGTTCACTTTTGCCATGTCCGCCTTTTTTCCCCATCCATGTAGCAGTGATTTGATAAGAAGTTGAAAACATACTATCCTCCATTGGTAGGCATTGAAGAAATCTAAGTCATCAACGATGGAGAGAGTTGTCGGATGTATCCCTACATTTCGATCTCTGAATTGAATACCCCTTCAATAATTAGTGCCAACCCAAGCTTGTAACGATCGTTACGGTTGCCTTATGTTAAGAAAACTTTCTCCAGATTGCTACAAGTTATTCGGTCCATATTAGCAAACATTCTGTACTGTAGATGGGTTTTCTCTAGGATTTTGTCAACTTTGGTACTTTTAAGCACTTTACCACACTTCAAGCCAGTGATTAATGTGAACTCCGGCAATCCAAATCGTGTGAACTTTTGGTTCACCTTGAACTAAGCCTTAAACTGCTTTTTTGCATACTACCGTTTCGTTTACCATTTTATGAATTAATTGAGCGGATAGTTTCAACTCTGATAACCTTGCCACATGTCCTATATACAATTGTCCTCAAACATACGCTTTTGTTGTGGATCCAATTTGTTGAGGACAACTGATATGTATTTTGTGTTGCTGACCTGTGAGACATGGGCCAAAACACGTTCTTCTTCTAGAATGTTATATCGGTGTGACATAGTCATCTACAAATCAAAACAAATAAAAACAAAACTTTTAACAAATAGTATGAGAATGTACAAACGAAATCTAATATAACATTCTTGTTTATAATGCAGTAAAAGAAAAATGATTTTTCTCATATGGATAATGCAACAAAGGGTAAAGACTTAGCCTCGTGTAAGCATACATCATCAATGAAAGGGCTAATATTTAGCATAATCTAACGGCACATCGCTAATGAAATATGACCTATACTGGTACAACTTTATACCAAGACCTCAATAACTTGATTTCTTTCAAGCAAAATATTTTTTGTCATCTTGTAAATAGTTTTATAATTATGACACGTGGTTAGATCATTGAAAATTTGGCACAAGCTCAATGTTTTGAAATCCAAGATTCTGTATTTTAAATGTAAGCAAAACTTTTATGCAGGTGGAATTTTATTTGTATTTTTACACTAAAACACTCAAATACCGACATAAGAGATATATCTAGATATGCATTATTGAGAGATATTGCACTTTTTGGTCACAACTAATCCAACTAAGAATACATTGTACTAGAAAGAAATCGAAAGATGGATCTTGTCAAAAATTCCTAAACCTACAAGCATGTTCAACTCTTGACAAAAGTCAGTCTTAGATATTCACTAGTGAGTCTTAGATATTCACTAGTGAACTCTTTCATAGAGTATTCCCTGTTCCTCTAGAACATCAACTAAGGAGGAATCCTTCTTAACCACAATATTGAATTCCCCAAAGCACTGTCATGCTACACAATTGAAAAGAAAACCTCATTAATTATATTCTTTATTACTATCTATATATATTGGTTTATACTTTAAAGATATCTGAAATGATACATATTTTTTTATGTGTCCGAGATCTATGAAAAACTGTATGGATTTCAAAATTCTTCTTGACTTAACTTCATGGTCTCCTATTTAGGATGGATTTCCCACCTTGCCTCCTATTGCATATAATAAAACTATTTAGGATGGATTTCCCACCAAAATCCAATTAGGACGGAGGTTGACCGTTATCTATTGACCTTTGACAATCAACAACCATAATCGCCCAATCGTTTATTAAAATTTGATTAAATAATATTAAAAGTTATTCAATATATATGTAAATGAGATTTCTTTATTTTATTGAATTTATTTACAGAGTACAATTAATTATAGGTTTTTTCCTGTGGCTTAATCATGTGACTTAATGATATGAGATATGAAATCGAGTTTTTACAAATGGATCTTGTACATATCTTGAAAATGCCTCAGTGGTGGGGGCCCTCAAGATTGGGGTTCAACCTTTTATTATCATCAAGAAGTTTCTTAAGATGTGTTTATAACTAATCTTGGTTCAATTTACTATTTATTATTAATCTATCTTTAATCTTGACATCTTTTAACATTTCTTACACGAGGATTCACACCAATATTATTAGCTTGTTTTAATAAACCAAGCCTAATAGGCCCTATTTTCAATATGCAACTAAGCAATTAATTAGTCTCATAAGAAACACATTTCTAAATCAATTTTACCATAACCATTTTCTTGTTTTAGCGACAACCAATTGCAGATCAGATTAAAAACACAAAGAGGAGAACATAAACAATTTTGCAGACAATTCATATAACAGACTAATGGTTATAACTAAAACTATTATAAGAGATTCATAATTTCAATAGGATACTTTTCAACTTACACCCCTAAAATTGGACATTCTTGAAAATGCCTCGGCGGTGGGGGCTCTCAAGGTTGGGATTCAACCTTTTATTATCATCAAGAAGTTTCTTAAGATGTGTTTATAACTAATCTTGGTTCAATTCACTATTTATTATTAATCTATCTTTAATCTTGACATCATTTAACATTTCTTACATGAGGATCCACACCAATTTTTACAAATTCTTGCAGGTTGTTTGACTTCCTAAATATGACTTCTGATCTGAATGCGGAACTCTCTAAGAATACTGTCATTTTTGGTCTCAATGTCTGGAAATTAAGTTATTGAGATTATTCATTATTGTCGCTTCATCATCATGTGATTTTCTTGGAATACAAATAAACCCAACAAATTAACAAATAACATAACATAGATGATAAATTATAGATGCAGTGGCATAAAACAAAAACAAAACCACAAAAAAAAAGAGAAGAGAAAAAAAAAAAAAAAAAAAAAAAAAAAAAAAAAAAAAAACCGGAAGAGAAAAGGCTCATATTCCACAGAAAACGCTGTTACGCTGCCGACCTGCCGTCCCCTTCCCTTCAGCTTCGCCCAATCCCCAATCGGCAGCCGATGGCCCCTTCCTTCTCCTTCAGCCACGAAATCGCCCCAAATCCCTCCCAATCGCTCCTTCAGATTTCACAGCAAGTAAATATAATCGATTTGGAATTGGAGAGTTATGAAATGGGGTTAATTTGGGGGAAATGAACCAAGAGAGAAGAAAAATGGCTCACATTCTACAGTAAACGCTGTTAAGCTGGTGACCTGCTGCCCCCTTCCCTTTAACTTCGCCCGATCCCCAATCACCAGCCGACAGCCCATTCCTTCTCCTTCGGTCATGAAATCGCCCCAAATCCCTCCCAATCGCTCCTTCAGATTTCACAGCAAATAAATGTAATCGATTTGGAACTGGAGTGTTATGAAATTTGGATTAATTTGGGGGAGAAATGAACCAAGATTCTTGCCTTGGGCGTGGAAATAGAATTTCCTAACAGGAGTATTTTTGTCTAAATAATTTGAAAATGGACATTGGAAAAAATGTGGACATTTTTGCAAATGACTTGGTGAAATTGGACATTCTATGAAATTTTCTCTAAATATTAATATCAAAATTTGAAAATTAGTATGAAAAATATCAAATCATAGATTTCATCGTTATACTATTGTCTGTACAATTACCTATGAGAAGAGGCTAATCGAAAAGACTAATTTATAATTTTTCGATTAAATGTAAAATTTAAAGGAACACAACATCCCTCTTATACATATGATCTTCGAGATGAATCAGTTGTTCCAACAATCTCCTCCCTCCCCACCCCTCACGCCCAATTAGTAAAGAATATTAGCCCCTTTTGCATTTACTGGAGTAGAAATTTACTTAACAAGATTAAGTTTCTATTCCTCATTAATGGAAATAAAGTCCTCCTACATTGTATATTAACCTGAATGGTAAATAACCTGAATGGTAAATTGCATACAAAGTCAAAAGTGAATTTGTTCAGTCGAAGAATATAGATGCCTAATAGCAAATGGGGTTGTAATTTTACTATTTTTAAACTGCAAGCATGAAAATGTGGATACAAATATGTTGCTAGTCATTTCTTACCTAAAGTAAAATGAAATTGAAAAAAAATTCCAAATTCCTATTTTGGGGTTTTTAGTTGGGCTTTTTAATTTTGGGTTGTACCTTCTAATTCTCATCTTTCCATTATGATTGTCATATAAATGCAGAAATCTATTCAACTGTAAGAGCTACTAAATATCTGTATAAATATTTATATAAATGATATGATAGAGTAATTGTATTTTATTTTTATTTTTATTTTTGGGTGAATTGAGGGTGAAAATAACGTTGTTATTCATGAAATTAAAATATATCAATATGCCGTATGGGTATCCCAACTGAGAAAATGTGGAGGATATATGACTTCATCTTATCCAAAATTTCTCCATCAGTTATCTCATTACAATTGCATCTTGAAAATAATTACATGTTTACCAAAAAAATTCTGATGATTTTTCAACTGTTTGAAACATTGTTTTTTTCTTTCGAACTTTACAATCCCTTTTTCCCTATTCAAAAAATTATTTAATGTTAAAAAAAATAGATAGAAGAGAAAGGTAGAATGACAAAGTTGTCCAATATCAAAAGCACAATCAGGTTCACGATAGAAATAGCTTTCTAATACCAAACATGTTGATATTATTTACCATCAACCGTCCTAAAATTTTCAGCCCACGTTTAATTTTATCATGTATGATGCATAAGGATAGAAACCTAATTCATTCAATAAGTTAGTAACTATTCATTTGACATTCATATGAAACTTTACTCATGCATACGAAACATACGTCCAATTCACATTGCTTTGTTTGAGACACTTTTTACGTTTCTTCAAAAACTAAATACTGTGTGTAGCATGATAATTTCAGGACCTATCTTTTTGCCGGAATTACAGTATATTATTCCATAAAATTAAGCCTTCCTCCCCTAAATTGTATATAAAGTATATTTTAAAGTCAAAGGCAAAATTAAAGTGACCTAATAATGTTTTAAGCCTAGGTTTGCCAAACACAGGTAGGAATATGGAACGAAAAGAGGAAAAATAAAAATGTATAAGGTGGCTAAGAATTGGAATCCTGTAGTCTAATAAACGGCTTGCTTTACTGTACTGATGAAACAGAAAACTAAATGGTTGAAAAGAAGACATATTTCTGCACCTTAGCTGAAAAGTAAGAAAATTAGGTAACATTAATCTCTCCGGAAATCAAACTTCAACTTCTACTATGTATGACCAACAAAGAATAAATGGCGTGTGGATCAAGTAATTAATTACCTTCTTAGTTTTGTTTCTATTCATCAATTTGTTTATCCATTCTTATATTCAAATAATTAAAAAATAGGGTTATGATCTTATTTGGTTGTAATGTAAGTTCAGAATAGCTTGGTTAAAAGAAAAATTGATCACAACCAATGTAATTTTGGTTGTCGAGAACTTGAATTACTATATCAATATCACTTTTCTTAAAAGAATTCTCGATTAAACATGACTACTACATGTTTTATGTTTTAAATTTACTAATTTGTATTAATATGCACTGACTTTAAGAAGAAAGATAGAACTTATTTCAAGAATATGTTATTCTTTATTCCGGTGAGTATTGTAATTATTAAATAAATATTGATAAGCAAGAACTGGAGTTCTAAATTAATGAGATATTATTTTAAATTTTATTCTCACATGAAATGAGCAAATTAACTAACTGAGCTTTAGGAAGAAGCAACTTAGAAGGTGTTTGGAAGTGATTTTTTACTCCAAAAATTGATTTTTTGACTGTTATTTCACTGTTCTAGACATAAAGTTTGACTTTTTTCCTCACATGTAGACCCTATGTTTCTTCTAACGATCAAAAAATCAATTCACAAAATCGTTCCCAAACGCTTAAGCTGGCCAATGATTTAATAGTCGGTCCATTTTTACTATAATTTGTTGGCAAATTAAAGTATGTTTGGGAAGTAATTATAAATACCTTTATTTATAGATAGATAGAAAAGATTACTGGATGGGTGGATAATGTTTAAATGATAGAAATGAGTATTAGATAAGTAGATAGTAATTATAGAAAATATCAGTGGATGGGTGGTTAATATTTAAATGATAGAAATGAGCAATAGATAAGTAGATAGTAACTGTGAATCTCATGAAATGAGAGAATAAAAATTGATTTGAAAAGTCATACACGATAATATTTGGACAATACAAAATGATAGAGCTTCGGTTTGCATTTTTTTTTTTTTTGCAAGAATCTTCAATATGCCATCGGCATTATAATAGGACATTGTTACATGAACATCAAAATTTACATAAGAGATTACATATTGTTACATGACACTCTATCATTTGTCAATGTATAAAACATAGTTAACTATTTTCATTTAATCTTTTTCATCCAAATTATTTTCAGTGACCCCTTACGTACCATTTTTATATACAAATGACAAAATTCTTTATATTAAATCTGACTTTTACATTAAAGGTTATATGCATATGCAATTTTTTTTTCTATATAAATTTGGTGACAAATTATATAAATACAAGAAAATAGAGTTTTAGTTATATTAAAATATTGTGATCATGGACAGATATTTGCCGCAAAACAGAAATATAACAACTTAGGAATTTTATGTTTTTTGTGACAAAAGAAAATAAATAAATGACATGAGAATTATGAGAATTTTGTTTTCTCGAACCTCAATCACTTTCTCGTGGGTGTATTTGTTTCTTGAGCCGCAATTTATTGACTGATGCCATGTTCGAAAAAGCATGAAATTCTTATTCCACCAAACAAGTTCTGTTTGTCATAAATAAACAGTAAACATGACCAAACATTATTATCTAAATCTAATCTATATTCACAAACAAAAGCCTATAAATACCTCTTAAACGCTTCAACTCCTCATCGAATCTCTCTCATATACACAAGATGGCTAGCTTAGTGAGTTTTCTTGCTTTCCATTTTCTCTTCACCATCTTTCAGTATTCATCACTTGCAGCCAATGTTAATTACAATGTTCAAACATTGGGAGCAAAACCCGACGGAAAAACTGATTCCGCAAAAGCATTCTTGAGTGCATGGACCTCTGCCTGTGCCTCTGGACAACCAGCCACCATATACGTGCCCCCGGGAAGATTCTTGCTCGGCACTGCAACTTTTGCTGGCCAGTCATGCAAAAACCAGGCCATAACGATACAGATTGATGGCACTCTTGCAGCTCCATCTAATTATAAAGTTATTGGAAACTCTGGTACCTGGATAAATTTCGAAAGTGTAACGGGAGTTTCTGTCATTGGTGGAACCTTAGACGCCCAAGGGGCTAATTTGTGGGCTTGCAAAAATTCCGGCAAGAGTTGTCCAACTGGAGCAACGGTACGTTAATAAAGAAGAAAGTGGACTATTATCATTTGAAATAGTACTCTAATTAGCTTTGCATGTTTGATACATAATTAGTTCATTCTACTTGAGTAACTTGCATGGAAATTTTAATGTTCTTTTTCATTGTATCTTCAATACAGACACTGGCATTCTACAATTCCAAAAACATCATGATCAGTGGATTGTCTTCAATAAATAGCCAGATGTTCCACATTCTGGTTTATGGAAGCCAAAACGCCAAGCTGGTGGGAATGAAGGTTTCAGCGCCAGGAAACAGCCCGAACACCGATGGAATCCATGTGGAGAAATCCTCAAGTGTCACAATTATGAACTCAAAAATTGGAACCGGTGATGACTGTATCTCTATTGGCCCTGGCACCTCCAACCTGTGGATAGAAAATGTCGCCTGCGGCCCTGGCCATGGGATAAGGTACTGGTTTTCTCACATATATAAAGCCCGCAGTGGATTAAATTTTATAATATCCATCCCAAAGGTTTATTTGCCTACTTACAGGTGTGCTATAAATTAAGTACTTAATACCTAAGTTGATTAATTTGTGTGCCTTTTGCAGCATTGGGAGTCTAGGGTGGCAAATTCAAGAACCTGGAGTGCAAAATGTGACAGTTAAGTCAGCTACATTTACAGGAACACAAAATGGGGTGAGGGTGAAGACATGGGCCAGGCCAAGCAAGGGGTTTGTTAAATATGTTCTCTTCCAGCATCTTGTGATGGTTAACGTCGAAAATCCAATAATTATTGACCAAAATTATTGTCCCGGTGGTCAAAATTGTCCTGATCAGGTAATAATTGCTTTTGTAGCATTATAAATTTTATTGTTGCACTTATTTCCTTACAGAAAAACCCAACTCCCACCCTATTCCCCCTTACTTATATAGAATGAAATCCAGCCCTGTTTAATTCTTATTGAAATGAATGTTTTTACATCCTGCTATAAATAGACAACTAACCAACTAATTTAAACAAACTAACTAACGAACGTACTACAAACCAATACATTTTTGACACTGTAAATATACAACTGATGAAACTAACTTCCAGCCGTGCAATGTAACTGTTATTACTTGCTTCCATTTGCTGCTTCCAGTTAGCTTCCAGCTTGCATCTATTCTGTTAATTCTGAAAAGGGTTTTATTTTATTTTCTCAGGTTTCGGGTGTAAAGATTAGTGATATAACTTATCAAGACATACATGGGAGTTCGGCAACCGAAATTGCAATGAAGTTTGACTGCAGTAAAGGAAATCCATGCAGTGATATTAACTTGGAAGACGTTAAGCTGACCTACAAAAATGAACCGGCTCATTCGTCATGCATTAATGCCGATGGGAAGGCTTCGGGCTTGGTTCAACCCAACAACTGCTTATATAATTAGAAAACAGATTGAAGTATTTATAGTTGAACAAGATTATAGATCATTTACTAAAAGCTTAAGATACAAAATTAAGAATGAGTTTAGACACACAATGTATCCAATACAATAAATAAAGTTCATATGAATGAAAATTCTTTTATATAGATCGATAATTTTCCAAACATTCTTTCAAAACCTTCTATACAATTATCCCATTACAATTAAAAATTGAAATCAGCGATAAATGTGATTAGTTTAAGGTGATGAAATTGATACATTTACGAGTAAAATGACGATTTACATTTGTACTTTTGTTGTTGGGTTTGATACCCAATAAATCCCAGGCAATTACGTTAAACAGTGTCGGATTATATTTCATAGGCCGTGGCCGATGAGTGAAATATTTATCAACAATCAATTCATATACTCAACCCGAAAACAATGTGGACTACTAGTTGCAACTTAATTGGTTTTAATGTTGCCTTGGCCCAAGTTCATGTATAGGAGGACTTCCTTGTGTCTCGCCCCATTACTTTGTGTCTTGGCCCAACCTTTTGTGTCTTAGCCCAATTGGTAATATACCTAAAGCTATATATACCAACTCTCTTGCAAAAAGTCATGTGTTGTTGCCCTTGTTTGAGAAGAGAGAAAAACGTCTTCTTCTTGTGACCACATTCAAGTTCTTGCCTTCTTCTTGTCTTCTTTTTGTCTTTGTGGCTTGCAATCACCACCATATTGTTGTTCCTTCGTGGATGAGAAAAGATAAATGCATCCATAAGTGGATTGAGTTGTAGGTTCGGAGTTTTGATTGGTTGGTTGATATATTGATTGGTAAGTTTAATCTGAGCCTAGAATCCATCGATTGAAGATTCATTCCGCAACATTTGGTATCAGAGCAAGATTATTGTTGGATTTCTGGCCCAAAAATGATTAGAAATTGGCAGGAAAATTGAACAGAAACTGTCCAATTTTTTCAATTTTCTACCGAATCTATTTGGGTGTTTTCTAGTGAAACCACTTACCTTTTGGACAAACCAAGATTACCGGCATATTCAGCAAATCGAGGCACACTAGGGTAGGTGGCACGTGACTCGAGCATGGACCTCAAACGTGGCAAGTGTGAGCACATGGGACCTCATCCTCCAATTGTCTCTTTAGGCAGTTTCTTTTGGACAACGAGACGGACCCTACGGCAGTGTTCGTTTTTAGTTTCGAGTGTTGTTGTAAATTTTGGATGATTTTGCCCCTATGTGTTCAGGATTCAATTTTGCTTAATTGGTTGCTGGAGATTTTGGGGTGAATATTAATGGTCCTAAAGTAACAAATTTGCGATTCACGTAATTTACAGACTCAAATTGGTTCTCTCTCGTTTATTAGCTTATCCCAATTTAAATTTCAATATTAGTTCGTCACCATGTGAGGTGACAATAGATTTGTGGTTACCGTTACCGTGAAGTGATAACATTCATTGTGCTAGAAATTTAAGAATTATTTGCTCTATTTGAAGTTTTGGATTTAATTGCAAGTTAGTAATTACTTCTGTGTTCAATTGTCTGCATTACGTGAAAATTTGAATTTTTTGTTAACATACCTTCGTGTTGCATTAATTATCCTGTTAGAACACCTGGATTTGACCAGTTTGAACATTTCCTTGATCTAAGATCGCAAATCTTATGAAATCCTGGGAATCTATGATGGCATATATTGCGGTTTTAGGATTACTTTGTGTGACCTATCTGTGCATTTGGTTGTTCTATTTTAAAAATGTCTTCACATTTCAAAGTTAGTATTTTTAATGAAAAATGAGATTTTTCAATTTGACAACAAAAGATGAACGATATTTTAATCCAATAAAAAGTTTCAAAATCATAGTTAACAAATTTCTTTCAAACTTAACAAAAGTACAAAAAGAAGAATATGATAAACTTGCTTACGCTTCAATCATTTTACACCTATCTGATACTGGTTTGAGTAAAGTAGGAAAACTTGATTCTACAAAAGAACTTTAAAAAAAGTTGGAAGAAGTCTACTCCTAACAAATTGTACTTGTTTGAAAGATTTTTCAGTTTTAAAATTGATCATTCAAAGGATCTTGATGACAATTCGGACGTCTTTAACAAATTAGTTCTAGATATTGTTAACTGTGGCGAAAAGGTGTCTGAAACATATAAACCATTATTTTGCTTAATTCCATGCCTGATTCATATAGAGAGATTAAGAATGCAATTAAGTATGGTAGGGACATCTCAACACTTGAGATTGTCATAAACTCACTTAGCCCCTGTTTGGCCCCTTTTAATTCTCATCAATTTAAATTAAATTTTCCTCTCTCCTATTTTCAACTACACAATCTTCAATAAAATAATATTACATGTAAATCGAAAACTTTTCATTCTTTTACAACCACTCATTTTTCAAAAAACAATATTACTCCCATTATAATTCAAATTAATAGTGGCCAAACAGGGGTTTAGGATTAAGGAGATGGAGATTAAGGCAAAAAAAAAAAGATAAGAAGAGTGGTGAGTTACATATGATGAGGAGTAGGGTGAAGTTTAAGCAAATGAATTTGGGTAGAACCCAAAACAATAGTGATTCGAGCAATAACTCTAGTGATGAGGGTGGTAAGAAAAAGGGCAAGAGATGGGACACGTCTCATGATAGACGGTGTTACAGCTGTGATAAGTCTGTGCACTTTATTAGGGACTATCCCAAGAAAAAGGATAAGTAGAATGGTAAGATGAGATTTAAGTCGAATATGCCTTTAGGGTCGAGTGATGACCTTAGTGAGGTTTGTTGAGAGTAAACCTAGTTACTGCATGTACATCTGTGTGTGATCATTTCTGCATATATGTGATTGCCTTTTTTTTTTTGCATGATTATATGCTGCATTTCAATGCTTTGATATGTGCATTTGCATGAATTTGAGGCAATATGATTATTTGGTGTAATTGATTGCATGCATAGTGGGCTAGGATGCATTAGTAGTGTATTATATGTCTTTTGGTAAGGTGGAGTTTAGATTGTTTAAGGGTACATTGTGGTTTGCATGAATTTGAGGCAATATGATTATTTGGTGTAATTGATTGCATGCATAGTGGGCTAGGATGCATTAGTAGTGTATTATATGTCTTTTGGTAAGGTGGAGTTTAGATTGTTTAAGGGTACATTGTGGTTTGTACCGGAGATGTGTTTGTAACATTTGAATCAGAAGTGAAGATGTGATTAAATGTCTAGAATATTTTATTTGTAAAGAAATCATAATCAAGTGGAGTATGAGAGAAGCACTTCTGTTACTTTTGTTAGGTGGAGACCCATTATTCACTTAGGTTGGGAGAAGTAATGTAGTGATAGATGATTATCCCAAGGACTTAGGATCTATTGAGACCTACCAATTAGACTTAGGTTGAGTGATCAGTCTAGTGAGCATTGTGGACGATGAGAAGAGATATGTCTTCTTGAGGTATGAGCAACACCGAATGTGATATGATAAGTATGGTGAGATCTTCTCGTCGATCATTTATACATTTGTTGCATATATGGTTGACCGTGTGTTTTATTAACTTTATGTTAATATGTGGTTCTGTGTGAACATATTTCTGAAATGATCTATGTGTGTTATCCTATAATATATTATCATCACACATGTATTTGCTCTTGATGTTTACTATTGAATATTTGCTTCTCCTTGGGTGTTATTGACCTTAGCCCCGATAAGTATATGGAGTAGGTATGGTATATGTTTCAGGTTGGAAACACAAGTTAAGGTCTGTGATCCAATTTCATTCGCTACATCGATTATGCAAGTGCTAACTGTGTGTTTTGATTGCTTATAGATTTAGGGCGCATTAAGGTGGAGATTTGTTGAATTTTGATACCCAATAAATCCCGAGCAATGAAGTTAAACAATGTCGGATTATATTTTATAGGCCGTGGCCCACGAGTGAAATATTTATCAACCAATCAATTCATTTACTCGACCCGAAAATAACGTGGGCTACTAGTTTCAACTTAGTTGGTTTTAATGTTGCCTTGACCCAAGTTCACTTATAGGAGGGCTTCGTTGTGTCTCGCCCCATTACTTTGTGTCATCACCCAACCTTTTGTGTCTTAGCCCAATTGGTAATATGCCTAAAGTTATATATACCAACTCTCTTGCAAAAAGCCGTGTGTTGTTGCCCTTGTTTGAGAAGAGAGAAAAACGGCTTCTTCTTGTGACCTCATTCAAATTCTTGCCTTCTTTTTGTCCTCTCTTTGCCTTTGTGGCTTGCAATCACCACCATATTGTTGTCCCTTTGTGAGTGAGAAAAGAGGAATGCAATCATAAGTGTATTGAATTGTGGGTTTGATGTTTTGGTGGGTTGGTTGATATATATTGATTGGTAAGTTTAATTTGAGCCTAGAATTCATCGATTGAAGATTCATTCCGCAACACCTGTATACTTTCTATTAATACATAGAGAACATTTCACAAAAAAATACTACAAAATCATTATAGTTTCAATGACGAAAAATTATTTCTTGAAAAGTTTATCCTTCTTGATGAAATAGCCGAACAATTACTTTTTATGAGAAAATTTTACATAAAATGTGTTAAAAATGAATTTTTTATTTTTTTTCTAGTGAATTAATAATTAGATTACTCATTTTCGTGTACATTCGTCAAGATTGTGGTCAACAAGAATTTGATAAAAGTTTGGATTCAGATAATGGCTATTCAATTTATCTCTGCGAGGAAAAGACTCCATGGCATTCATATTATTATGGCTATTCAAAACATATTAGATTGCATCGCCTTTAAAGCTTTGGGCAAGTTGCAACTAGCTTTGTTTCATCTACACAAGACATTTGTTCTGGGCATGGAAATTAAGTCATTGACGAGGATTACAACATTTTAAATAGGGGTTTTGGATCTATTCTAACATACTCTGAAGAGGTAGGCAAAAATAGCAATAAAGCATGAAAAACTACCATAAGATAGACGTTGATTTTTATAACTCTAACTCTTATGCCCCTTCAAAGTTTGTCGATCTATTTTCTTATAATAAATATTCAACAAGCATGGTGGTTTGATTAGGAAAAATGGATTTCATGATCACACAGACTCTCACATGTATTTCAACAAGTCAACATGGTAGTTTAATATATATATATATATATAGAAGTGGTGAATAAGATGACAATTTTTGTAGGTCAACTGGATATATATATATATATATATAGAAGTGGTGAATAAGATGACAATTTTTGTAGGTCAACTGGAATGTATGGTTTAATATGAAGTTTGAATATCTACAAATAACTTATAAATTGTACTAAATGAAAGGTTAACTAATTTTGGTATATATTTCCAAGGGCTTTATGTAAATCGTACTTTAGTTAGAAATATTGTACACTTTAGGACATCATTGACAATTATTAATAAAATAAGAATCAATCATGTAAATAACGTGCTTTCTAATTTTTTCAGCTGCACCACGATCTTCTGCCTATATTAAGATTAATTCAATTAGCTTTGGCATGTGAACAAATGCATGAACAAATGTGGTTAGATCAAGGTTAATCCCTCTAATTAGCAATTTTTTTTTAATGATTCTTTCTGAATATAGATTTGCTCGCTTTTTAGGGATTTTTCTACCCAACTTTCAAAATCTCAACATCTTCGTTCGTTCACACACATCTCCACAAGAGATCTGCTACAAATACAGGGGAAGGAACAAGGATTGGATTCAGGACCGAGGTCCCTCTAATTAGCAATTTTTTTTTTTTAAATGATTCTTTCTGAATATAGATTTACTCACTTTTTAAGGATTTTTCTACACAACTTTCAAAATCACAACATTTTCCTTCGTTCACACACGACATCTCCACAAGAGATCTGCTTCAAATACAAGGGAAGGGATTGGGGACAAGGCCTAGTTTGCACAGGTCTGCAATCTAGGCCCTTGATCTGCATTTTTAAAATTCAGATCAAGGGCCAAGATCGCGCCACCTCGACCCTGTCCCCTCTCCATGTCTCTTTAGCATTTTCGTCTCCACAATTAGGTGTGGCATTGCTTTTAAGTTTTATGTCATAACAATAAAACTTAAAGCCGTTCATCTTTTTTAGTGACCGAGACACACTTTGCTTTGATGTAATTACGCCGTATATTGAAGACTTTTCCTTTATTTGTCGAGACATATCATGTTTCACGTTCGGTTTTTGATAAATCTGGATTTCAATACCATGGATTTTCTCAGTTAATCAATTTCTAATCTAATACGTAGCGGTTAATTATAAAAAAAACGTAAAGACAAATTATATACTTTTCAACTAGTCTCTATAAAAAGTTCGTATCATGACCGATTTAAAAAAATAAAAAAAGGTAGTTGGTATCATGATTTTAACTATTTAGTATAGAAAACATATCATACTCTTGAATTTAATGTCCGAATTACATTCCTTTGATGAGGGAATTCTTTTCGTCTGTCAAGAGCTTTGAATGTGATTATTTTGACCTCTAGATAAACTATACTGCATGGAAACATGGTAATTTCATGACCTGTCGTTTGGCAACTCTCAAGGTTATCCACCTCGAAAGACGACAAAATAAATACAATTCCATGTCGTCCTTTTAAGATAGAATTTTATGTTTTAATATTATATCAGAGCCCATTAAACTTCAATAATATTTCATACGTGCTGATTTGTAGTGGGACAAATAACAGAGAGTGCTGCCAATAAATCAACTGAATGGCCAGTGCTTGGTGTTCTAACTGATTGAGCAAGTGGATTTTTGTTTAATTGTCAAGTCAAATAAGCAAACCAACTGAACTTTTGGAGGAAGCAAAAGAAATTTTGTAGGCGAAACACGAATTTCTTCAAACTTATCTCCATTTTTTAATATATATATATTGACAAATTTGAAAAAGAATTTCGGTTATTAAATTTGGGACGAACGAAATTTTGTTCTAGTTTTCTCTTTTTATTTTTTAAATGTCCATAATAATTCTTGTTTATCTTCTACCATTTTTTTATTTTTTATTTTTTATTTTTTTTGAGGGCTTCATTTGCAGATCAAAAACATTTCTTCTTATTGGACGCATCCTATAATACATGTCGTCTCATTTGTTTTCTCAAATATGACAAAATCACTTTGTTTCATGTTTTAATAACACAATATGATAATAAAATTTATTTCGGTTCGAAGATGATTAGCATAATGAAAGTTAATTTCGGATTCCCTACTTGCAAGCGATTGTAGAAATTTAATATCATGCAACAAATTCGATAAATTCGTAGAGTATATTTAAAAGCAAAATCTCACTATATTTTCTTGTCCTCTGATAGAAATGTAATACATCCTCAATCACCATGATTAGAGAAAACAAATATTGCCCTTGTCAACTTAAAATTCTTATTCGTCCAAACATGTTTTCAATATAAGAGTATGTTTGGTAGAGATTTTAATCCAGTTAATATCAATTTTTTTATTGTTATTTCAATCTTTCAGCCATCATTTTTGAATTCTTCTCTCACAGATAGGACTCAATTTATCTCTAACGGTCAAAAAATCAATTAACAAAATCCTTACCAAACAAGCACTAAATCAATTTCCTTCAGCTGTCACTGTTTTGGTTTGCACTCAAACTACACAAACTAAAGCCTATAAATAGCTCTTATAGCTTCTTCAAATCCCATCTCTCCCATTCTCCCTCTCTACCTCGCGCACACACATATAATGGCTCGCCCTCTAAGTTTTCTTCTTGCTTTCCAATATTTCCTCTTCACCTTCTTCCACTTTTCATCACTTGCAGCCAATGCCAATTACAATGTCCAAAGTTTGGGAGCAAAACCTGATGGAAAAACTGATTGCACCAATGCATTCTTGAGTGCATGGGCCTCAGCCTGTGCTTCTACACAGCCAGCCACCAGGAAGATACTTTCTCGGTGCCACAAGTTTTACCCGCCATTTATGCAAAAACCCGGCTATAACGCTACACATTGATGGCACTCTTGTAGCTCCATCTGATTATAATGTTATTGGAAATTCTGGTAACTGGATTAAGTTCAAAAGAGTGACCGGAGTTTCTGTAATTGGCGGAATCCTAGATGTCCAAGGGGATGATTTGTGGGCTTGCAAGAATTCCGGCAAGAATTGCCCAAATGGAGCAACGGTATGTAAAACAAATAACATGTACGTAGTTCCACATTAATTCTACTATAGTGTATTACAATAATCTAACGTCCTCTTTTATTGTATCTTCAATAAACAGACTCTGGCCTTCTACAATTCTAACAACATCATCATCAATGGATTATCTTCAGTAAATAGCCAGAAGTTCCACATTCTGATTTATGGATGCCAAAACGCCAAGCTGGTGGAAATGAAGGTTTCAGCAGCAGGCAATAGCCCAAACACTGACGGAATTCAGGTGGAAAAATCAATAGGAGTCACACTTATGAACTCTAAAATTGGCACTGGAGATGATTGTGTCTCTATAGGCCCCGGCACCTCCAACTTGTGGATTGAAAACGTCTTCATTTTGACTAATATAATCAGCAACTGTATAGGAATGATAGTGTAATTAACTAATATCATTTTGACTTGCAAGCCGTTAATAAAATAAGAATCAATTATGTAACAACGTCTTCTAACATGCACTTTTGCCGCTGGACCGCAATCTTCTGCCCATATTAAGGTATATATTACGTTAAGAAGTTCATGAACCAATTTGAAGAGATTAAGGTTAATTCCTTCCAATAATTTCCTTCAAAAGCAAAGTTTAATAAATCCCCGTTCATTCCGTGTATATATAGTTGGGAATCTACTTAACATGTGCAGCGAAAATTAAAATAATTTTCGATTTCCACCATGATTCATCTTTGTGTTTAGATAGAAATTGTGATAAAAGTCATATATTTTTTCTAGATCTGCAAACCCCTTTGCTTTTTTTTTGTTCCAATGATCTTGATTCGCCATCCACAACTGTCCAATTGTCCAGCCTCCAACGGTGATCCACATAGAGAACAAGATTGTACTATTAGGGTTTTTCTTGTGGTAGCAAGGATAACGAAAAATCACTGCAATTTTGAATACCCTGATCATATTTATATAAGCCCAAATGGGCTTAGCTTTACCTGGTCCAACATTTAATTAACCCATTTAATCAAATCTGGTCCGTGAAGTAATTAATTCAATTAATCAATTGGGGCCTATAAATAAGCAACCCAATTAATTAATTTATTCAACACTTGTTAAATTAATTAATTAACAAATTACAATTCTTCAGTTCTCCTTTTGTGTGCGACCCATCAGGTTTCCAATCACGATGTCTAAAAACGTGAAATATTATTTTGATCTAATCAAAATTGATAAATTAAAACACCCTTTTAATTTATCACCAATCACACTCGCCGTCCCAAATTGACATCTAGTAATGTGTCAGGGCAATACATGTCACGAAAAATGTCATGTGGTATGACAAAACCAAACTCGTTCGTTTATCTTGAAACTATAATTCTTTCGTCAATATGATCCGATCAATTACGAGATATGGAGGTGTGTCAATCTCGATTATCGATCATATCTTTCACTCTACTATTAAGTTAATATAAGTCGAAACTCCTTTTCAACTTGTGAGTACACCTTGGCCAAGGATTTCGTTATCGACTAAATTGAATGAAACATAGATCATAATCTCTTACTATCTAAGAGTGACGGATCCTCTATTAGTCATTCACAACTTTCATATGATTCTTGACATTCCCGAATGATACCGTATTAGCAACCCTTGGTAGAGCAACATCCAACACCATCAAAGCATGATCGTCCTCATATAAAGTACTATGACGACCTAAAGTCAAAAGGACCAATCCCACTACCGAATGTTAGAGATTAACCACTGACACTCAGATAATTATCCATGTGGAATCTCTCGGCGGGTCTCCAATGTTTTGTTCTATAACAAAACATCCATGTGTTTATTTAAATGTCACCACACTTTAACTTGTGAGATCAGCTACTTACTTCACAAGTAAGAAATGCCACACGTGATGGTTTATCCGTAATAACGATATCCGTATCTCGTTATTACTTACGACCACGGACGATTTAAGATTCAATCATATGTAATTTGTATCTTACAATCATAGCTTCTTGTAATTAACAAATTACGAGGATTTGAATCTACGGACTTTATTATTTAATTTAATTGTCTATTAATTGAATAATAGATCTATCATTAAATTGCATTAATTATATATCAAAAGTATTTATGTCCAAGGTTGATTCAACCTAAGGCATAACACTTACAAACTCCCACTTGTACTAGATCCAATCACTTATGTATCCAATATCATAAGAGTCTACATGACGATCATGTTTAAGCTAAGACAACTCTTTGTCAGTGGATCTGCAATATTGTCAAATGTGGGAATTTATTTTTCTCTTTACGTCATTTCTATATGTTATCTCTTTGATGAGATTGTACCGCCTTAATACATGTTTGAATCATTGATGAGACCCCAGTTCCTTCGCTTTCGCGGTGGCTATATTGTCACACAATACAATGGCATGTGATCAATAATATTAGGAACTACTCCAAGTTTATTAACAAACATCTTGATCCACATCACAACTCGTTGCAACTTCTGAAGCAATCACGTATTAGGCTTCTACCAATGAAACAACGGTTGTTTCACATTTGGAACCTTTCCAACACACCGTTTAAGAGTAAACCAATTTCTCCATATAAAATCTTCTCAAGAGTTTATCTATATAGATTGGGATAAGTCAAGCAATTTTCTATCTCTATCTCTATAGATCAAGTTGCTTTCACATATCATTCATGAATAGATCCTTTAACAACCATTATTTCAACGAGTGAAATATAGAGATGTCATTTCCTATAATATTAGGAATGCGACAATGCTCCCACTATCTTCTTGTAAACACACAATTCATCTTCATATTTGATAAAATCAAACATTTTGATTTTTCCATCAAATCAAAGATTTCAACTCCAAGAGATTTGTTTTAACCCATAGTCATGGTATGCAATTACTGCAACCAAAATCCGAATGGACCTCAGCATGGCTACATGCGAAAAGTTTCATCAAAGTCAACACATTGTCATTGTCTATTACATTTTGCTACTAGCCTTGCTTTGTATGTATGGATATTCCCATCCATGTCAATCTTTTATTGTAAACCATTTACAACCTATGAATTTTATCTCATTAGGAGGGTCGACCAAGGTCCAAACCTTGTTCACATACGTCGAGTTCATCTCGAGTTTTATGACTTCTTCCTATCTCTTTTAAGTCTACACTTGACTTTATTTTTGTGCAATTAGTAGGTCATCATTCTAGATCAATAATGCCTAATTAGTAATCACGTATTCGCACCTTCTTGAAGGTCGAATGATCCTACTAGACTCACATAGAGTTGACATGTCCTCAAGAGTCTCTACTCCCTGATTAAGAGTATATCCCATATCAGATATAGGATAAAAATCGGATTCATCTACTTGATTAACTATATCTGTGGACTCTTGAACTCTTTCAAGTTCTATTTTGCTCCCACTGTCCTCTCCTAGAGTAAACATTTTCTTCAGAGGACGATATGTCCTGAGACAAAGACTTACTTTTCAATAGGTTAATAGAACTGATATATAAATATCTGCTTTGAATATTCCACAAATATGTATTTATCGAATTTAGTCTCAAACTTATCCGATTCAATGTGCTTCAAATAAGCGTCACAATCCTAAACTTTCATATCAGATAAGTTGGGACTGTTGCCTTTCCATAGCTTGTACGGAGTTCTGTTAACCAACTTAGATGAGACATGATTTAGTGTGTAGCATACTACAATCAGTGCATGACTCCAAAACGATTTTGGAGATTTGCATGTCTTGTTATTAATCACACTATATCTAATAGTTAATGATTCCTCCTTTTAGATACACCACTATGCTGCAGTGTATGTGGAGGAGTCCACTTGGAGAGAATCTCATTCTTTCCTAGATAATCTAGATTTTATCTTTAAGATGCTCTCACTTTGATCGGATCTTAATGTGAGGGTATCTTTACTTATTTGTTTATCTACTTCTAGCTTGAATCCTTTAAACTTTTCAAGAACTTCATGCTTGAATTTCATCACGATAATTGATGACATAAGAGAAAACTCATCTGACATTAATTGACATATGTCCATATACATTACTATGTAATATGCCAATATTTATGCAGACTTATTCCTTTTCAAGTAAAAGAAGATTTGGTCATTGTGCCAAACGATTCAAAATCAATTGACTCTATGTATACATCTCAATGTAATTATTCAATTCCATTTCGACTATATGACCAAGTCTGCAATGCTAGATTTGGCTATTATTTAGATTATCACTTTTATGCCTCTTAACTTCTATATTCATTATAGAATGCTTAGCATTAAGAATATAAAATGTTATTTTGTGGCTTACCATAACTATTAAGATCTTAGGCAAGATAAGCAAGAACAATAATTGTACTTAACATTCAAATAGTTCATGTCTGAACATGAAACTCATTTAATGTTTCAGTTATAGTGGGTGCAAAGTAACATTTCTCTAATTCCAATACTAAGCCAAAAGGCAAAGGTAAGAAGTATGCTCCTACAAGCAATACAGCAACTGTTGCTCATCTTCAACGTGTAGATTAACTTCTCCTGCTTGCAGTGGTCTACATCTATTTAGTTTCTCCATATTTGTATAAATATGAGATTTACATATCGTATCAAATACCTAAGAAACTCGTGAAGTAAACATAAGCCACGTAATATTCCTTCCAATGACCTTTCATTCTATAATGAAACCAAGGGTCATTAGATTTGGTATTGTCCTTCGCTTAGACTGTCTTAACCATATTGGGTGCTTTCCCAAAGCCCCTTTAGACTTCCTCTTAATACCCTCAGAGGAATCAATGACTTGCCCACTTCTAACTTTATTATTGGGCATAATAGTTTTAAGCATGTTAAGCAACTTAATGAGTATGCATTCGAGCTTATTCATATCATAATTTATAATTAGTTGTGAATAGCTCTTTCCGACAGAGATTGCAGAACAAAGTCAATACTTAGTTCATGGCTCATGATTGAACTTAATTGAGACACTTCTCAACGTCAATCACCTTCAGTACCTTAGCACTGACTGAAGATCGCTCTGTCATTTTGTATCGGTATAGTTGTTTGGAAGTCTCGCATCCTTCCACACATGATTATTATCATATAACTCTTTGAATTGAAAAATCATGCGTCAACATCTATACTCTCAAGTTGCTTTTGTAACTCAGGTGACGTAATGCAAACATCACACTTGTTGCAGTACTATCTTCATCACTGTGTTTATTACAGTAGCCACCTCTTCTTTAATCGAGCCATCAGCAGGTGTTTCTGGAAAGGGCTACTCAAGGACGTGACCAATTTTCTCATGCATGAGAACAATTCTCAAATTGCGGTGTCAATCAAGAAAATCTGGTTTGGTTGGCATCTAGTATTCCATTCAAAACATAAGATTACTTAAGATTCAATGTAAATGACGAAAAGAAAATGAATAATATATATTTTATTATACATCTACCAAGCAAATACATACACACATATATATATATAATAGTGTGGACGATTATGAACTTTTACTATCTAGTCTTCCCTAGGCATAAGGAAGACTAGTTGCTTAATTCCTAGGGATTATAGCGTTGAATAGTATCAATGCACCATCTCCATGGTCTCCTCCTCTTCTTGTTTCTTCAATTAGTCCAGTTGTAACCTGTATCCTATACTAGTTGGCACGCAGGCCTAAATGAAATTAGACTCGCAGGTCCATAATAATAATAATAATAATAATAATAATAATAATAATAATAACAATAATAATAATAATGGACTTGCATGTCTAAAATGATTAAGAGCTCGCAGGCCCATAATAATAACAATAATACCGAGCTCGCCGGCCCAAAACACAACAAGAATAAAATTAACTATTGACGCATCCACATGGTCGAATCCATAATCGTCCACTAATAATACATTCATCACATAAATATATGTCTATATAATATCTAACATTATATGCAAATATGTTTCGAGTTTCTAGCAATTAAGTCGGCTAAACTATTTTAGACAAATGGATCGGAACAATTAAATAATTAATTAATCATATTAATCAATTATTTAATTAGTGGCCATATTTAATTAAAATTCAATTTGGATTAAATACCGAATTAGAGTCAAACTCTAATTCCATAATTATAGGGCAGGACTATTTAATTAAAATCACATTTCAATTAAATATCAAATTAGAGTCCAACTCTAATTTCATAACTTAAGGCGGTTGAATTTAATTAAAATTTGATTTTAATTAAATAACGAAATTAAAGTCTAACTCAAATTCCAAGATTTCAGGGTGAATACATTTAATCAAAATTATATTTTAATTAAATACCAAATTAGAATCCAACTCTAATTGGAACAAATTTTAGGACACGACAAATGAATTAAAATCAAATTTTAATTAAATGTCAAACTAATTCTAATTTCTAGAATATATTTGGGTGAATAAATTAGAGTCAAACTCTAATTTAAATTGAATTAATATTTTAATCTAGGATAACCCTCCTAAATAAAATAATTCAATTTAGGGTCAAAGTTTAATATTTAAGTTAAAATCATATTTTAACGAAAATATAATTAGTCGTCAAATTTAAATAAAATTTTAATTTGGGTCAAAATTAAAATTATAGGTCAAACTCATTAAAGTGCAATTTTAAAACCATTTTAAAATTTAAATTCAAATTTAGACACTTTCAAAATTTGCAATTTCACCCAAGTATAAAACTAAAAGCAAACCCTTCCAATTTTCGAAATTGTAGGCAAGCCCTCCTATTAAAATTCAGAAAACTGAGCCTGAAATAGAATTGCAAGCAGTGTCTCCTCAATATCAAATATTGAAAAATAGCCCCTTATAGTAAATTTACAAATTGATCCTGAATTCGAAATTGCAGAGAGGGACCTCCAATTTCTCAAATTTATCGAGAAGCCCCCGTCCCCAATTCTCACATCGAATAGCAAACCCTAACCGAAATTTCATCCTTTTCTTCTTGGTGGAGTCTCCTTCCCCTTCCCTTTTTTTCTCCTTTGGCGGCGCCAATTGCCCTTGCAGCAGGGGCTGCCGGTGCTTAGCGACAGCACCCTACCACCTGTAGATTTGCAGCAGCGTGCATCTTCATGCTACTGTAGCAGCGGATACGATGCCGTTGCTGCGGTAGTGGCATTGCATGCCGCTGCAAGTCACAGTGGCGGCAGTCGCCACCGCGTGCCCACCGGTCTCGTAGCCGGTGACTTCCTACCATTATTTTTATTTTTTCGACCCAAAATTAGTTTTTCTTTTCAAAACAAATTTTAGAAAAAGGAAAAATCAATTTGCTTAAAAGCTAGAAACAAGAAGACATCAAAATAATCAACTTTTGATTATTAAAAAATTCAAGACAATTTCTAACAAATACAAAGTAGGCTCTGATACCACTGTTGGGAATCTAGTTAACATGCGTAGCAAAAATTAAAATAATTTTCGATTCCCACCAGGATTCATTGTGTTTAGAATCGTGACAAAAGTCATACCTCTTTTTAGATTTGCAACCCCTTTGCTTTTTCTTTATTCAATGATCTTGATTCGCCACCCACAGCTGTCCAATTGTCCAGCCTCCAACGGTGATTCACACAGAGAATAAGATTGTACTATTAGAATTTTTCTTGTGCTAGATGAATAATGAAAAATCACTACAATTTTGAAAACCCTAATCATATTTATATAAGCCCAAACGGGCTTAGCCTGACCCGATCCAACATTTAATTAACCCATTTAATCAAATCTGGTCCGTGAAGTAATTAATCCAATTAATCAATTCGGGCCTATAAATAAGCAACCCAATTAATTAATTTATCCAACACTTGTTAAATTAATTAATTGACAAATCACAATTTTCCAGTTCTCCTTTTGTGTGCGACCCTTTAGGTTCCCGATCACGATACCTAACAACATGAAATATTATTTTGATCTAATCAAAATTGATAAATTAAAACACATTTTTAATTTATCACCAATCACACACGCCGTCCCAAATTGACATCTAGCAATGTGTCAGAGCAATACATATGACGAAAATTGTCACGTGGTATGACAAAATCAAACTCGTTCGTTTACTGTGACTATAATCCCTTCATCAATGTGATCTGATCAATTATGAGATATGGAAGTGTGTCAATCTCGATTATCGATCATATCTTTCACTTTACTATTAAGTCAATATAAGTCGAAAACTCTTTTTCGACTTATGAGTATACCTTGGCCAAGGATTTTGTTATCGACTTAATTGAATGAAACGCAGATAATAATCTCTTACTATCTAAGAGTGACGGATCCTCTATTGGTCATTCACAACCTCCATATGATTCTTGACATACCCGAACGATGTCGTATTAGTGGCTCTTGGCAGAGCAATATCCAAAACCGTCAAAACATGACCGTCCTCATATAAGGTACTATGACGACCTCAAGTTAGAAGGACCAATCCCACTACCGAACGTTAGAGATTAACCACTGACACTCAGATAATTATCCATGTGAAATCTCTTGGCGGGTCTCAAATGTTTTGTTTCATAACAAAATATCCACGTATTCATTTAAGTGTCACCACACTTTAGATTGTGAGATTAGCTTCTTACTTCACAAGTAAGAAATGTCACACGTGATGATCTATCCGTAATAACGATATCCGTATCTTGTTATTACTTACGACCACAAACGATTTAAAATTCAATCATACGTAATTTGTATCTCACAATCACAACTCCTTGTGATTAACAAATTTCAAAGATTTGAATCTACAGACTCTATTATTTAATTTAATTGTCTAATAATTAAATAATAGATATGCCATTAAGTTGCATTAATTATATACCAAAAGAATTTATGTCCAAGGTTGATTGGACCTATGGCATAACACTTACATAGATTTCTCACGTTTGCACAAGTTTTGAAAAATATACCTGAAACAATAATATATTAGAACAGTTGGACTAATTTTTCCTGTTGAACGTAAATATATATAATAGTTGATGAATAAAACAGTAATTTTTTTGCTGTTTGCACAACTTAACGAAACTTATTGGCCTAAGCATTTACATATCATGAAATTTGGGCTAACACTTTTAGCACAATCTAAACTCCCTATGGAATTTTGGGTTGATACATTCTTAACAACAACTTTTGATTAATCGACTCTCATCTATTGAGAATGTCTTTGCGTATTTTAAGTTGTTCGGTATAGCACCTGATTACATCTTTGTATGCACATTTGATTGTGCTATTCCGCCTTTCTCAAATCTTGCACGTCAAAATAATTAACCTTCCATATCAAACAATGTATATTCCTTAGACACAGTTCCTCCCTACATGACTAATGTTGTCTAGACCAATAAGTTTTACTTTTTAACCTCGAGTACTTAGATGTTGTTGAGATATTGCTGAAGATCAATTCATTAGATATTCTTGAGCCCAATATATGTGCCTCACATTCTTGGCCTAGTTGAGATGATGGGCTGTGTTTATTGTAATAGGTTTAGGTCCATTTTATTAAGAGGAAATGTGTTTCCTTGAAGTGCGACTTCTGCCTTTCTTGGCGATGTGATCTGGCCATACATTTGGCCATCTCCTCACCGTTGATCTACAACCATTCATCTTACTTGATTAAAGATCTGTTGGACGGTTCATTTGAGGAGGACCTATTCTAGGTTATCTGAGTGTTCTAGGGGTTCTCTTCCTCTCTCACGCCACCTTATTTTCTGAGTGAAAATTACCTTCTATAAATTTGAGTGACTTTTGATACTACACTTGGTGTATAACTTTGTGATACTGCTTAGTGCGAGTTTGGTGGTGTTGTGTAATTTGAATGTGAGGCGAGATTAAAATAGTGAAGAAACTTTGTATTTCTTCGTACATTTGTAACATTCTTGGTGATTTTTCTAGTAGATCTAAAGCTCAATCTACCTAGTAGATGCTCAACGTGATGAGTAGGCCGTAAGGCTGAACATCCAGGCCTTTGTGACAAAAAAATCCTTCGTGTTCATTCTTTTTAAAATTCTGCAATCTTGATTTTCTGTGAATCTTTATGAAATATTGTTTCAATTAACCTCTTGAGAACCTACAAGTGATATCAGAGCATCTTCTCCGGAGGATTTGGATACGGGTAAGATTTTTTTGAAAACCCTAAGTTTTTGAAAATTCTTTTTTATTCACAGATCTTTGAGATTAAAGTTTTTCTGAGTGAAAAATTAGCTTCTCTGAAAAATTTAATGGTATATCTCACTTAGATTCAACTCTCTGGTTGGATCCTTTGAAATCTTGATGGTTGTTCTGGGTAGATCTATAAGATCTACTAATACTCTTTGAGTTTTTGGGCTCTAAAATCGATCTTTCTGATAAAACTTTGTGACTCGCTCTTAACCCTGTGTGCTCTGCTGTTTGTGCTGAGTTCTAGTGAGTTGAAATTTTACTCATTGTCGAGTCACGGTGATTCTCTTAACTCACTCTGAATTCTTGGTGAGTTGTGTCAACTCATTCCGATTCTTACTGAGTTCCCAATAAGTCACTATCAACAGTGAGCTGTTTGTGCTTATACTAGATTCTTGCGTCGTCTCTAGTGTACTCTGAACCCCCTCTTTATTACTGTTGATTACCGGCATTAATTTTTCAGAAACTTTCCTTTGTCCAAGGTCTCATTCGAGAACCTGAGAATCTGAGGGAGTATTGGAATGAAGGGTTACCACCCCTTAAACCTTTCAAGAACTAAAAATTGCACATTTAATTACAATATCCATGATTCTATCATTGCATTTATCATTATGTCCACTACACACAAAATTGAGATTGATGTATGGAATGGTAATGGTGACTTTAGTTTATGGCAACAAAAAATAAGGGCTCTATTGTTACAACAGAGATGTGCACATGCTATTGATAACACTTATCCTTCAAGAAATGTATGGACTTTTTTTATTAAAACAAAAATTAGATACTTTCCAAAATTTTAAACAATGAAAAATCACGATTGAAAATCAAACTAATAAGAAGATCAAGGCACTAAGAACTGAAAATGGTTTAAGTTTTGTAATCTAGAATTTGATTCCTTTTGTAAGGAATTTGGAATATTAAGGCATAGAACTATGACATACACCCCTCAGTAGAATGGGGTGGTTGAAAGAATGAATAGGATCCTTTTAGAAAAGGTTAGATGTATGTTACACAGTTCAAGGCCTCCTAAATTCTTTTGGGGGAAGCTTTAAAAACTGCAACATTTCTAGTAAATAAAAGTCCTTCTAGTGTCATTGACTTCCAAATCCCTGAAACATTGTGGTCAAATATTGCACCTGATTACAACAAACTTAAAGTCTTTGGCTGTGCTGCATACTCTCATCAAAATGAAGGTAAACTTGAACTAAAATCTCAAAAATATATCTTCTTAGGGTATGGAAAGGAGACTAAAGTATACAGACTTTGGGTTAAGAGTCAAAATGGGTTTAAAGTAAGTATTAACAGAAATGTTATCTTTAATGAGAATGAGTTTCTTTGTAAAACACAATCTGAAACTGAACCTTTTAGATCTATACCTGTGAAAGAAACTAATCTTGAAAATCCAGAAAATAACTCTAATGATCAAATTGATTTTATTGAGGTGGAGACCACAAGTCTGATACTAATCAAGATCTGAGTGAACTTGAAGTTGAGATTGGATCTAATGATCCTTCTCTCATTGATTATCAATTAACAAGAGATAGAGACAGAAGAAATATGATTCCCTCCACTGAATATGATAATGATGAATTTGTTACCCTATTCTCTGTCCTAAACCCACTAAATTGAGAACTTGCCACCTTTGAAGAAGCTGTAACCTGCTTTGATTCCAAGTTATGGAAAAAAATGCTATGAATGGAGAAATGGATTCCTTAATCAAAAATAAAACTTGGATCCTTGTCAATAAATCTAAAAATCAAAAAGTTGTTGATTGTAAGTGGATTTTTAAAATAAAGGAAAGAGATCCTACTACTAGAAATAAAAGATACAAAGCCAAACTTGTTGCAAAGGGGTTCACTCAAAATGATGGAATAGATTATAATGAATTTTTTCTCGTGTTGCAAAATATACTTCTATAAGAATTCTTCATGCCCTAATTGCCCATTTTAACTCTGAACTTGATTAGTTGGATGTAAAAAAACTGCTAAAAAGGTATGTTTGTTAAAGAAACCACTTTATGGCCTGAAGCAGGCTCCTAGACAATGGTATAAAAGGTTTAACTCTTATGTTCAGACCTTGGGATTTGTTAGGAGCAGTTATGATTCTTGTTTCTTTTTCAAGGGTCAGTGGACCTAAATCTGTTTATCTACTCTTATATGTGGATGATATGTTACTTGCATTCCATAACAGATCTGAAATTGATGTGATTAAAGCAAAGTTAAACTTTGAATTTAAGATGAAAGATTTTGGACAAGCTAAGAAAAATCTTGGGATGGAAATAGAAAGAAATAGAAAAGATTGCGCTTTAATCCTAAAACAATCTACTTATGTGCATAAGATACTTGAAAAGTTTTCTATGCTTGATTGCAAACCTGTTTCTTTGCCACTTTCAAACCACTTTAAATTGTCCACTAAACAATCACCAAAAACTGATGAAGAATTTAAAAGAATGGAAAGATTTCCTTATGCTAATACTATAGGATTTGTTATGTATCTCATGGTATGCACTAGACCAAATTTAGCACATGGCATAAGCATATTAAGTCGATTTATGTCTAATCCTGGTGCAACACATTGGCTTGCTATGAAATGTATGTTGAAATATTTGAAAAGTACATCTGACTTAGGCTTATTGTTTAAAAGATGTGATGAAGGCATAATTTTAAAGTGTTTTACTCATTCAGACTTTGCTGGTAATTTAGATAAAAAGGAGATCAACTTCCTCTTATGTTTTCACTTTGTGTGATAGTTGCATTAGTTGGAAATCACAATTGCAAAATCTAGTTGCCTTGTCATCAACAGAGGCAGAATATATAGCTATCTATGATGCTGTCAAAGAAAGCCTTTGGTTAAGATGTCTTTTGAATGAAATTGGTTTCATAGATAGCTCTGTCAAAATTTATACTGATAATCAAAGTGCCATCTATCTTAACAAGAATCCTATGTATCATGATCGCATAAAACATGTTGATATTAAATTCCACTTTGTTAGAAACATGGTTGAGCAAGGTCTAATTTGTTTAGAGAAAATTTCGACGGAGTACAATCCATTTGATTTGGGGACTAAGGTTCTGCCCTTCAATAAGTTCAAAAGCTATTTGAAGATTCTAAACATCATTTGAAGGGTATTATTGTGTTTAGAAGATTCAAGTTGTAATTTTTTTTGTATACTAATTTCTGAATAAGAGTAAATGAAACAAGTAGATATCTAGCCACTAGAAATTGCCAATAATTGGTCAACAAGGTGGAAATTGTTGAGCCCAATATATATGCCTCACATTCTTGGCCCAGTTGAGATGATGGGCCGTGTTTATTGTAATGGGTCTTGGTCCATTTTTATTAAGAAAAATTGTGTTCCCTTGATGTGCGACTTCTGCCTTTCTTAGAGATGTGATCTGGCCATACATTTGGCCATCTCCTCACCGTTGATCTACAACTATTCATCTTACCTGATTAAAGATCTTTTGGATGGTTCATTTGAGGAAGACCTAATCTGGGTTATTTAAGTGTTCTAGGGTTTCTCTTCCTCTCTCACGCCACCTTATTTTCTGGGTGAAAATTACCTTCTGTAAGTCTGAGCGATTTTTGATACTACACTTGGTGTATAACTATGTGATACTGCTTAGTGCGAGTTTGGTGGTGTTGTGTAATTTGTATGTGAGGCGAGATTAAAACAGTGAAAAAACTTGTGTTTCTTCATACATTTGTAACATTCTTGGTGATTTTCTAGTAGATTTAGAGCTCAATTTGCCTAGTAGATGCTCAACGTGATGAGTAGGCCATAAGGCTGAACATCCTTTGTGGCGAAAAATCCTTCGTGTTCATTCTTTTTAAATTTTTCAATCTTGATTTCAGCGAATTTTTGTGAAACATTGTTTCGATTAACCTCTCGAGAACCTACAGATATGTTAACATGGAAAAGGTGTAAAGATTTACCGGATTTTATCCCTTTTAATGTAAGACTATTGAAGATCGAACATAGTGTAGTTGGACATGGTTTTACGTATCATAAAACCATGAAGTATGATTTACATTTGCATATGAAAGTTATGTTCAGTGACCTAAAACTATTAGGATAATTATGCATATATTTATCAATTACAGAAATCACACTTAATAGAAAAACAAAATTTTCTTTTATAGCCAATTTCAAACCC
Organism: Olea europaea var. sylvestris; assembly: GCF_002742605.1. Taxonomy (NCBI): domain Eukaryota; kingdom Viridiplantae; phylum Streptophyta; class Magnoliopsida; order Lamiales; family Oleaceae; genus Olea; species Olea europaea. The sequence continues at coordinate 33,971 of NW_019238049.1, read as the reverse complement.
AAGTAAATGAGAAGAGTAGCGATAGGGTCATAATCAACGTAAAATACATCTTCATCCTAATACACATATTCTTGAGGATTTCTCTCTAATGACCATTTCATCTGATCGGGAATGTATTGAAAATTGAACAAGTTAATAAGCCGTGTTATGGACATTAGTACTTATTGTTTTGAAGGAATGCAGAGGAAAAAGTTCACAATGAATTTATAAGAAAAAATTAATTTATTGTTCATTTATTGACTTTTTAATCAGAATTGAAAAATGATGGATCTAATAAAGTGAAATTTCAACTACTGATGAAACAGATGACAAAATGGGTTGAAAATAAAGAAGACTATAAAAGAGTATTTTGTAACATAAATTATATAGTGAATTAGGCAACATTCTCGCCGGAAATTGATCTTCAATTTGAACTATGTACAGAAAGAATGGCATGTGGATCATGTAATTAATTACCATCTTAATTTTATCTCTATTCATCATTAGTTCGTTGGCTATTGTTGTAGGGTCAAATTTTATGCACTCTATACTTTTGTGTCTCATGCAATGAGTCTATGTAAAATTCGTATGGCTGACTCCATTAGGGCAAGAATTCAAAAGTTTTCCATCCTGAAAACTGTCACAGCCAAATAGGTAACCAACTTGCCTGTAGAAACTGCTTTGCATGTGTTAATTGCTTGAAGCATAATTGCTGAAAGTAACCGCCTCAGCGAACTTAGTTCAGCTAACTCCAAAGTTATCCGCAAGCGATTGTTATAAAAATCGAACCAGAACGGCCGATTCAACCCAAAAATTGATGAACCAAACAATGATCCGCAGTCCGGTTGACAATAATTGGTGCAATTATGTTGTGTGATTTTGTTTCGCAAGTGTACGATCCGTAAAAAATAATAGTGGACCTAAGAGTCCGGTTATCGATCCCACGAGGATTATTTTGTAGCACTTAATTTAATCTTTCTTTAACTACTATTTGACGAATGTGAATCAATAACAATGATTAAATGTGATTTTTATTCTAAAGACTTAAAAATGTGATTGGATTCAATGAAAAGTGATTGAGAATTCAAACAATAAATGGACGTTAGGGCGGAACAATTTCACCTATTGGTCACCTTTACTTCATAAATCAAGATTCATAAAACCTAAGGTAGTGTTCGGTCGAATTCTTCTATTGTATTCTACTTACCCCTCTCGAGTTCTCATTGAGCCAACTTAATTAGTTTAATTCCATATCTCTATGCAAATTAAATTTAATTAAACGAAACATTGGTTCTAAGAATTCACACCCGACCGCAGCAATCAATATAGGTATCTCTACACATTATATCAATTTACCGAATTTTAACATGTGGTCTAAACAAATAATCCGCATCTCTACGCAATCATTGTTCACAAATCATCTAATTAGTGATCAAGTAATTAAATGTATTAAGAACAATATTAAAATCAACACATGAAATAAAAAAGTACTAGAATCTCAATTGCATGAAATAAAGGGTTCCAAAAGATTACATTGTTCGCCCTAACATGAAATCTAACTACTCATAATAATGGAAGAAAAATAGGAGATTGTCTTAGAATACATCACCGAGTTTGAAATAAAGATGTGGAAGAAAAAATGGAATTCTTGCACCAAGATCTCCTTCCTCTTCCAATAAGTGCTTCCAATCTTCAATTCTTGGTGTTAATCTTCTTAAATTTCTCCCTTGAATCTCCCTTCTTGTTGTTTTTCTCTCCAATATGTCAAGAACGCGTGGCTTGATCGCATAGATTTTTAGTGTGCGGCTCTCCCTAATTTAGGTCTTCTTTCTGTGTTTATAATGTCTTGGAGTTTTGGGAAAGATTTGGAGATGAGTTGGGCCGAAAAAGAATGGTAAAAACCTAAAAAAATTACCCTCGCACGGCGGCGCTTGGGCGCTGTGATTTGGACGCCTAGGCGCTGACTTTCTGTCCAAATTTCAGCATTATGGCGCTTGGGCGCTGATGGATAGCGCCTAGGCGCTAATGACTACTTCGGTTGCACTGGATAGTTTTCAGTATTTTTGTTATAACTTTTCCGTTCGATATCCGATTGAAGTGATTCAAGATGCGTTGGAAAGCTAATTCGAAGGACTACAATTTTACTTCAGGAATCATTCTCCAATTCGATCGTTTTCTATGTCAAAAATGAGTCTAAATGTGAGACGAAAACTCCGGCGCAAAACTTTTTGGTTGGAAAATGATTTATGATCATATCTTGACTAAATTTAATCCCGTTGACACCTTCCTTTGTCCAATTGGCTTCTAGGACTCTCGGATCTTCATTTCAAGTTTCGACACGACTTTTGATTAATTGCATTTTAATCCTCGAACTTTGGATCTCTTACGTTTTGATCATTTCATCCAATTTCGCTAGCTTTTGCCTATTTCCTTCCTTTGACCTCTTTTAGCTCTTGTTTTCTCCACTTACATCAATCTACAAAACAACACCAAAATCACTTGTTAGCACTTCTAAAATGCTCTCCAAAATAGCAAAATTATGAAATTAATGGCATAATATTATGAGTGTAAATCACTCATCAAATAACAAATGAACCGGTCAAGAACTCCTCAAGCCGGTTCATGGCGATTTTCATTGAAAACCAAAACTGATTCATATAGAACCCTTTTTTTTTTTTTTTTAATCAAATTAGTCGAGACTTTAGAGCAAAAGGAGATATTCAAACCTCTATTTCCTTGCGTAAAAAGTTGGAACCATAACCAATATGGCACATATAAAGTATTACCGTGAGTGAAATATATATAATTGCTTTTAGCAAAGTGACATAAAATAAAATTTATAATATATTTCTGCTTTAAAAAATATTAAAAAATTAAAAATAAGATCAACTATGACCCACAGGTTGACAACTAACCTAGTTATCCGATAATTTTTTTGAGTCAAGGACCAGGTCAGGTTTGCTAACTATGCCGCAAGCTGATTTCCAGGCCTGAATACAACGAATCTGCTAGGCTGTGTTTGGCCAAAGGCCAACCCCGCTAACTGCCTTACACTTCGGACTCCACCCATGCCCTGCTTCATCCATGCATTATCAATCCAATCATTCCTGAACGATTATCGACAATAATACCTTACACAGAATATTCCTAGAAATATACTTTATCTAGAATATCCCGAGTATGGCATCAACATGGGAGCAAGGCACCACTCATGCCTTAGCCGTTTCAGCACTTGTGACCATCAAGGAAGTGACAACTATCCATTCCTATATATTTCTCGTACCCTGTATGTTTAAATCTAATTAATTCTGTAATTTTGATGTATTTTAAAAAGAATTTATTAAGGACACCAATTATAATTTGTGTTGGTTAAAGCACCAAAGCTTGGTCTATATTTTTATGCCTCAATCGAAAGTCAAAGTAGTCCCCTATCATGTCCATAGATGATATTTCGCACTACGAGGAAGAAAGCCTTACCTTAGGACTTACATCGAGATGGAGATGAAGAACTAGGAGGTAATTCTTCCCTTACAAAATATATATAATATTCAATATTTTGGTCAATTTAATTTATTTTTGAAACTCTACTAAATTGATAAGCAAGAAATTTGAGTTGTAATTATTATTTTTGAACAAATGTATATTTGTTCAATATCTTAACTAATACAAGCAATCCAACAGATCTTTTGGAACAAGCAACTTAATTTGTATGCGAACAAACTGGCCAATGATTTAGCTGTTTGAAGGTGTCCAACATAAGAATTTCTCGTAACTTGTCACCATACTTTACATTTGTAACGATGATGCAAATAGCAACACGCACAATATCATTTTTCCATTAAAAAAATTGTATTCAGTACGTGTTTTGTGTATTAATGAAATTCATTTTTTATCAGAAGTTTGATATATAACACAATGAATAATAGCGAGATGATTTAAATTCAAACTTTTACCTTTTATTATATTTATTTATTTATGAAGTGCTATGATGAAAAACTCTCTATAATATTGACTAAGTCAACCTTTATTCTTGTTAGTTACGACACCCTAAGTCAACCTTTATTCTTGTTAGTTACGACACCCCACTCTAACTCAAATACAAACTAATAATTCTTTCACTTTTGTAAATGCGTACACAGTGTCCATAAAAAAATCTTCTTTAGAATTTAATATCAAATAAAAGAAAATATATAAAGATAGATTTTCAGCTATTAAATTTTTCTGATAAACCAAAATTTTATGCAATCAACACTGTATATCACTTTTCTAAGCAACTTTACATCATCCACTCTCGGTGTCAGTCTCAAAATCTTTGGGACTTTAGGACTTTAGGCCAACTTCAAATATGAGGCCCTTATATATATTTCAAATATATAATTATAAAAAATAAAATTTTTCATTAATAAAAATATTCAAAGTTACAAAAATAATGACCTAAAACTTTCAAACGTCTAAATTAAATTTACTTTTTTAGAATTTTTTGATAGGATTACATTCAATATGTTATAAAATTTATATCCAATCCATTCAAACTTTTTTTGTAACATTGTAGAACAAATGTAAGCTTTTATCAACTTCAACATTAAGAAGTTCCTCTCAGAAGATGCAATCGCAACTGTAATTGTAATTGTAACTGTAACTATAACTGATATAGATAACAATATAATCTATCAATCCACACATCCTGAGTTATCATCGGAGTATAAATTTCAAATAAAGAATATATGAAAAAAATTTGCAGAATATACTTGTTGAAAAAACTAATATAGAAGGATTATTCATAAATATTATTTTGTTAAAAATTAGGGGGGAAAAGAAGGTAAAGAAGTCAATAAACTTGTATCATTGAGAACTAAAACTCCATATTTATATGGAAGAATTAGGACTACAATGAATAATAGTCATAATAACTAGTATTGCGAGGGTATAATGGTTAGTCATTAATAAATATATAATTTACAATATTCTCCTTTGGATGACACATTACAAAATATCTGCCTTATTAAAAATATTGTCAATAAAACTCGGTAGGACAAAATTTGAGCTCAGGAAAAGAGTACAATTGCTCTCTTAATTTCAGTAAATGAAGATTTTTGTATCGAGTCATTTATGTTTATAGTCAACATATTTAATATTGCAATTATGGTGAAACATGTTTTTATTGTCTCGTTATAACTTTCAAGCAATATCTTCTTCATAGATGATATTTATCAATCTTTGTTTGTCTTTAGTCACACGATAATCTATTGAAAAACAGATTGTGTTGTTACTCTCTTCAAAAGTCATAGACAATTTGTAACATATAAGAGTATGATTTGAGGGTGTATATCGTGTAGGTTATGGACATCGTTACACAAGACTATGCCTCGTTAAAAACCTTATTAGGAAAAGTCCCGTAGGAAAAATCTTAATAAGGAAAAAAGTGCGCATTATGCTTTTGAGTACATTACAAAAGTTGTCTATTTAAAAACCTTGTCAAAAAATCAATGGGAAAAATCTTGATCAAGGGAAAAAGATTACAATATATATTTTCTCTCATCATGATAAAACCACTTAAATTATATGCTTCAGGTATATTTAATATTGCAAACATAAATTAATTGTCATGTCAGATGAATTAACTATAATTGCATTTCAAATTTCATGCATCGTCAGGGTGACAAGATATGGACTTATAATTGTATCCACCATTATTTTGTAAGATTTATTATGTTAAGAATCGTACATTATATGCTATGACTTCATTTTTCTGATTTACTTTTTAGTTTTAGAAACTTCAAGTTTCTCTAACAAATTTAATTTTATTCGGATTATGTCTTTTTATTTAGCCAATAATTTTTTCGATAGATATACTTTAATAAATTTATTTCGATATCCTCGCTATCAATAAAATGAAGTGATACATTACGTTAAAATTTATTGTCAACAACTTTTTATTTTAGATTATATTTCTTTCTCATAATGACAGGCATTATTGAAATATCTCAATTTTTAATATTTCAGGTACCTGAACCTCTTTTAGAGTTTTACATTTTATTTTATATCTATATACTCCTCCAAGAATATATGTCTCCTTGATGAACTATCTATGCTAATTTCTCTATTTTCTTTTTGAAATTTTTATATCAGAATCGAATGTAATGCTTTATGCATGTCATATATACTTATCAAATATAACATTAATTAAGCGTCCTTCAATGACGTGAATTTTGAGTTGGAGTATTTAAAACTGGTATGTGAGATATATTTTACTCTTTGATTAGTAAATGTATTTAAATGAGAAATCTTTTCGAAATTTTATTTTTTTAGGATCCAGGTAATATAATAAAGCATATATACATTATTTTTAACCTCTTAATTCATCCTAATATTGAGAGAATTGTTTAGTCAAATTGACAATCAATAGACCGTGTTATAAAATAACACTGCTAAAGTATAAGATATTTCATAAGGGTTCAAAATATGTATTTATTTTCAGCATTCTTTACCGTGCTGAAAATATTACGTTCTGATCTGATCATAAGTCAAAATAGCGAGAAAAACTTTGGTGTTGGTACGATGCTAATAACATTCTCTAAACAGAAGTGGGAAGTACTTTGTTCTCATAGTAATGATTAAGAAATTAATTAGAGGGATAACTAGCAATATTGCTAAACCATATTTATCGACATCACAGGTAATATTTATTAAAAGATTGAGATTTAAGCTCACTAGCATTAATAAAATACATTGTCTTTATTGTATAATCTAAAAATTATACTCATAATTTAAAACTTGAACAGCAATTTTGTAAACTTTAAGTTGCAAACATAGTGCAATCATTTAGTATGTGTATTATATTTATTAAGTATAAATAATATTTAGATGATTAACATGGATAGTAAGAACTCCCATATAACACCATAATTAATTTTCTAGATTATAAGGATTTAATACTAACATTAGGTTGTGATGGTCAACGACCAATTTATGATATAGAGAATAAGCATTATATGTAAATTCGTTTGATTAAGAAGCACCTTATTCTTCATTATATATTCATTTGAATTCTCATTTTGTATCATTATTGATTCAGTAACGATCTAACTAGAAACACTAACAATAAAATATTAGAGTTATTGAACTCATGATTCGATATATTGTTTATTTTAATTGTAATAATAAAGCATAGTGTATTGTTGTGGTAAAAATTAATTTACTAGTCAAAGCGGCCCAGACCATAAAATAGAGTCCGCAGGCGGTCCAGCTACTCCATCCTCGACCCAAGTTATTATATGTCGATCCAAATACAAGGTCCAAGACCCACATGTTAGTTCAAAATCTTCAATAATATATCTTCAAGATAAATCACGTTATGGCTTATCTAGATCTGGTAAGAGTTATTTGCAAATGGCTCTGATATCTCAACTGAATAGATCAGATTAGATTTGGCTCCAACCAACTACGAGATCTTAGAGAATCCCCTCCAATCCTGCTTAAACGGTTATCCCACTTCTATAAATTTCGCGGTCGGTCAAGCATTTAGGTATTTCAATCCATTCTACTCTATTTCACTTCTTCTTTCTTTCCATCTATCATTTATTCAATTTTTGATGAGATTTACTAACTTGACCGTCAGAGGGTTTTCGGCCGACACCACACCTGTGTCCTCTTAAGATCATTTTATGGTCATTTTCCTTCGTTCTATTTTTCTTGAGTTCTGCAGGATTGCTGGTGGCCTACTTGATCTGATTTCTTGGTTGTAGAATCTACCGTCTACATGTACTAATTAAGAAATACTATTAGAAACTTTGTGGGTTTCTCTTTATTTAGTTGAGAATAAATTACTATCAACACTAGGTTCGTACATCCACATCACATAATATCAACTCTTATGAAGATTTATAAAATTCTCATAAAGCAAAAAAATCAAATCTTCATTTGATATTCTTCAAAAACAACAAAATAATGTTATTTTTGAATATTTATGCAGTTATGTTTTGTTTATTTACGAACATTAATACAATTTTCTTCATATTAAGTTGTACTTCTTCAGAAATAATATATCATTATTCTTATATTAAAATTGGAATTTCATAAGCTCTAGTAGCAAGTAATATTTTATCAGAATAATTTAACGTTGTACTTCTTTGGAAGCAATAACAATTTAAATATATTGACTAAATGTGTATAAATAATATATTTTATGTTGTGATCAACTACAACATGCAAAATTGGATACAAATATTGAATATGAAAAATATAATGATTATAATATATACATAGCAATCAATTAAAGAAAACGTGTCAGTTTATCAATTGGAATTGATAGGTAGATGCGTGCACTAGAATAATTATTTAATGTAATCATGCAATTTGTGTAATTGAAACAATATGCAATTCTTATATAAACAACCAATTTAAAAGAATTTGGTTGTTCACAAACAGTTTGTCATGAATGGACCGCTGTATTTTAATCATAATCATTGAATTTAAGAACAATGGATTATGAACATTTTATCCAAATTTCATGATGATTGGACCATGAAATTTTAAGATATCAAAATTTTGATCATAGCTATTTAGAATGTCCACATTCTGCGAATTTATGGACAATTGATTTTGAAATAATAATATAATTCTTCCTTAGTATAAGAGTCATATTTTTTCACGAGTATGAATCGAATATTCTTTTAGAGTATTGATTCATACTTTTATCTAGGAAGTAGCAACAAAATATCTTTTTAGAAGTTTTATAGAACTATTCTTGAATTTAACACATACAAATATTATACTTTACCAAGAATAACTATACAAAATTATTTTTGACCATTTTTATTGTGTAAATTTGTGTTTCTTAAGGAGCCAAAAAAATAAAATAAAATAAAATAAAACATTCCTTTTCAAATATGCTAAAATATTTTTCTGAAATATTGATCTAGATTGTTTCTTCTTCAAGAATAATTATATAATATTCTTCTAAAATATTGTATCAAAATATTTAAAAAACATATATTTAACAAATAATTATCTATCACAAATTGATATAATCAAAATAATATAACCAAATTGAATAACTATACCATTTTGTTATGCAATTCAAAGTTACGTGAATAGTAACATTTTTTTTAGCTAGAAAAGAAGAGTTTCTTTGTAATTGCAGTAGTCTAGAATTACTTGACTTTCTTTGATTGAAGGAAAAATTATTTTTTCCTACCTTAACTAACTAGAGATTTGTAAGTAGAATCAGGAATAAATTTTACCAACTCGATTGGCTAGAACTTCGTGCTTATAACGTATTATAAAATAAAGAAAACAAATAGAGAAATCAATACACTTTGTATTTCATTGAGAACCGAAATCCCATATTCATAGGAAAAAATTAGGATTGCAAGTGATACAATAGTAATGATAATTAGGATTTGAGGAGTATAGTAATCATTCAATAATAAACATATAATTTACAATCTATAAAATACAATATATTAAAATACCGTATCAAGTGAGAATCATTTTTGGACGATTTTAACCTTATTACAATTCAATTATTTCAATAATACTTTACCTTTTCAAACATTTAATAAATACTATGCTATTAATTCTCAATTATTTAACATTTGTATTAATTTAAACTCAATGATCTTCACTTGATAAATCTTAATTTACGTGAGTCTAGAGTATTGTAGATGAATTTTATTTCTATTCATGTATCTAAGTATTTTAATGGGTGTTTAAACTCATGGATTAACAATTAATTCTTATGTGGCAAATGTAGTTTAAAAAGGTTGCTCATTTGTAATATTTAATCATCACAAAAATTCGAATTATAGAAGTTGAATTTTGAGAATAAAATTTTCGTCTCTTAAATTTCTATTCTAAATTTTATTTTCTTTAATTCGTTTGAGACTTATCAAATCCTCCCAATAAATTGATATCAAATATTAATTTTTTAACACTTATAAGGTATTTTAAAAAAAACATGCAATGCATTTTCAACTTTGACCGGCATATAAAATATAATATCAAATGAGAATCATAGTCGAAATTTTTTTGACCGTAATACAATTCAATAATTTCTATAATACCTTACTTTTAGTTTTTCAATACATAATAAATTTCAATAATACCTTACCTTTTGTTTTTTAATACGTAATAAATACTACAAAATTCTTATTATTTTATGAATTTTGTGCTATTAATTTTCAATTAATTAACCTTCACGTTAATCTAGACCCAATAAATCTTAATCTATATGAATCTAGAGATATTATAGATGAATTTATTTCTATTCATGTATTTCGAAATTTCAATGGGTGTTTAAATTCATTTATCAGAAATTAATTCTTATATAAGAAATATAGTATAAAAAGTTTGCTCATTTGTAGTATTTCATCATCATAAAATTTGAATCATAGAAGTTGAGTTTTGAGAGTATAATTTTTGTCTCTTAAATTTTTATCCTCATTTTTTTTTTGTTAGTTTTAGACTCTTAAATCCTCACAACAAACTAGTATCAAATATTACTATTTTTTTTATTTTCTTTTTTACACTGAAGAACATAAGTCTTTTTGGGAAATAATTCTTTGTTATATATATATATATAAGTATTATTTTGGGCCCTCATCAATGCAAGCCCTTGGACAATAGTTTACCCTGCTTGAAGTCGGCGCTGGCACTATTTGTGCTCAATATTGCTATTGAATTATAGTTGAAGTCAGCATTTTATATTTAAGGATTTGATATTTCTACAGTTGAAAATAAACACGAGAATTTTGAATGTTTTAGTTTTTGAAGCACAATAATTGTCTCAATTGTGTGGACAATAAAATCTCTATAGAATATTAATATTGGGATTTAATAAAATTATACCTAATTTATTAAATGATTGATATATGATGTGAATCAATTTTTAATAAACATTACTAAACGTGAAGGATGCGAACACCTATCTAATTATCCTACTAAAAACAATAAAATCATGGACTAGCCTACTAACAAAGTGAATGCTTTGACGAATGTGCCTAGAGAAAATGATCATGATTTATGTATATGATAATTGTATTTTACAAAATATTTTTTTTCCGAAAGGAAGCTTTTTAAGCATCAGTCTTTAAAAAAATTAGAGATGCTCTTGAGTCTGCGTCAACTACAAAAAAAAATAAATTTTATATGCATTTTTTAAATTATAAAATGAAAAAAAAAAGAATTTGTCAAATAAATTTCATTAAAATGTATTATAAAATGTTACAAATTTAATCCATTATTATTTTTATTTTTATTGGCCCCCAAAGAATTTTGAATAAAACTATTTTTTTATTCAATAAAGAAGATTATTAATTTAGTAAATTGGCCATAGTCGAGATCGATGAATTTCATTATTTAAGCTAGAATTTTTATTTATCAAACACTTGTTTATAAAAATTTATTGTGCACTAATTTTTGAGCTACAATATGTTTTAATTTACGCCATATTATTTCCCCATTGTCAAGGTTTTCTAACAATTAAGTCATCTTGTATTAACACTGACTGTTTTTACGACATTACTGAATAAATGTCAGTAGTAGAGATGATAATTTGGACCAAAATGGAGGATGATTTTCTTACTAATTGTATGTTACTCTACATCGAATATCTTCTTCTTCTTCTTTTATTTTTCTAATTATTTTTTTATTTTTTTATTTTTGCAAATCGAGAATTGATAATTGATTGAGCCCAAGATAGTTCTTGGTCCTAAACCAGAATTGTAGGTATCCGAATAGAATCGATTTTTTAATATATTTTTTTATTTAAATTTAAAGGTTGGATAAAGAAATGCAAAATCCAAAACCGTAATTTAGATAGTAATTAGCCTAAAACTCTTGACTTTATGCATAAGAAATCAAGATTGACTCCTTTTTTTTTTTTTTTGGCCTCTCACCTCACATCATATTGCTGCATTTCAGAAGTTAGTAGGTGTTATTCTTTGCAATTTAAGCTTTCTATGTATCGAAAAAATTTAAGTTAGGTTGTAGTGTAAGTTGATGAATCAAAATGTTCATCCTTTGCAATTCAAGTTTGTTTACTTTCTAGCATTGTTTACAAACTTAAGTGATTTTTTAAATTTATTTATTTTTTCATAATACATGAAATTGAACTTGATATATTTATAGTTTCTGCTGTCATGTACCTTTTGGGATATCTTGAGTTTGTGATTCTCGTTTGAAATAATTTTTTCCTTTTTTATTCAAATATAGTGAATTCAATATGTAGATTGCAATTTTTTGATATTATACAGTTACGTATCTAATTAGTATTTCTTATATTAAGAGTAGAAGAATTTAAGCAATATTTATAATTAAATTAAATGCTCTAACATGCCTTGCTTATTAATCGAATAAGATTTATTATAATAATAATAATTTTTTCCCAAATTGTAATTTAATTTTTGATATTATAATTTTATCTTCTTTCATGGTTTTTGGTCTTCATTATTTTGCTTCATGAAGATTTCTTAGTTGAACTTTATCCGTTGTACAAATATTATCAAGAAGTAATATGTTAGGTATATGTACTGAAAGAGTTTATATAAAAATATTTATTAAATGTATATAAAAAAAATGCTATGGGTAAAACAAAACTCAAACCGAAATTGATGGCTCGTGTTTTAATTTGGCTCTTGTAATTATAAGGACTCTAATGGTTCCAATTATGAAATACTCAAAGTATGATGGTTGGTTCTAGGTATTAAAATACCCAGATCGACTCACCTGCTAGGTCCAATATTGTAATTGGTAATTCTGTAAACAAAAGGGACTTAATTGAATGTTTGTAAAAATCAAGGACTTGGGTTGCAATTTTGTATAGATGGTTATGATTGATTAGGGCTTGAGATTAAAGTTGGAAACAAGGTAAGAAGACTACTAGAATTTTGCTAGCTGCCCGCCTGACCATCTCTCGAGCGAAAATAATAGAGAGTTCGTCGCTCACTTGTTGCCCATGCGTCGCTCGAGCGAAAAGTCATCACTCGCTTTTCATCGAGTTGTCGCTCGAGCCACAATGATATCTGGCCAAAATCTATGTAGTGATTTTGGAGAATTTTATACAGTCCATGACAGTTATTCGCCCCCAACTATAAATATTAAATACCCAAGGCATGGACGAAAATTCTAAGGTTGTTCATTATGCTTCAACAACATAAATACATCGATATCATCTTTGAGATCCAAGAACACTATTCATCGGTAGAATCAAACACATTGATCTTGTGATCCGGCAACCAAGTTTGCAAGACATCAAAGGTTCAAGAATCTAAAACACCTGGCTTCTTTAATTCATTGAGAAATGGACTTTCTTATTGGGAATTGAGTGAGGTGGACTTGAAGCACAGGAAAAACACCATAATAGGAGGTCCTTGGGAATTCAACTCGGAAGAAGCAATCAGTTTATGATCAAGAGGTTGAAAGAAGAGAGCAAATCTTGTGGGCTATAGGAGGTAGATCGGGAAGTCTAGTGGAGTGGCTAGACAGTATCTATGGGAGTAGATCGTGAGACTAAAAGATTGGCGGGGAGTCTTTGAGATTACAGAAATTACAATAGCTAGAACTAGAGGGAGTTGCTAGTCTCGAATCGCACTGTAATCCTAATTGACTATAGTGGAGATAAGTAGTTTGGTCCCAAAGTTTTTCCCACATTGGGTTTCTCCATCAACAAATCGTGCGTTGTTTACTGTTTTCCATATTATTACAATTGCAGCATTCAAAAATAGGAAAAATGGACTTGTATGTTTAATCATCTAGAAAACTAATTAAAAGTGACTTGTTACTTTAATTAGTATAATTCCAAACGAAAACTTGAAGTAATAAATTATCCAGAATGTAAATGTCATAATTCTAAAATTTGACGTTATTTCTAGACCCGAACTCACAAGTAGTCAAGAGCGTTCTAGCTGGTCCTTCGCTACCCAACGCCCAACCCTAGTAAATTCTGACTGCATCCATGCAAGTATATTAGGAAAAAAATTATACTAATAAAAGCAATAAGTCATTTTTAATTAGTTTTCTAGATGATTAAACATACAAGTCCATTTTTCCAATTTTTGAATGCCGCAATTGTAATAATATGGAAAACAGTAAACAATGCACAATTTGTTGATGGAGAAATTCAATGTGGAAAAACTCCGGGACCAAGCTAGTTATCTCCACTATAGTCAACAGCGTTCTAGCTGGTCCTTTATATATATATATATATATATATAGTCAAAATATGCACTTTTATTTATTAGTACTCAATCATTTGAGCAATAATTCAAATAAAGTTTATCATTTTCCATTGATAAGTGGAGAACCCGCCGAATATGGGTGGCTTCCCCCCCCCTCCCCCGAAAGAAAGGAATAGAATTAAATCCTTATATAAGATAAACCTTCTATTGTTGACAAGAAATCACCTGCCAAAAAAACTCCATGAATTCGGGGAAGGAGATATATGGTGCATTGCAGCATGGATCATCTGCCTATGCCAACCTTTTAGTTTTTGTTCTGTTATAATTTGATAAAAATATGATAGAACATGCATATATATTAAAACACAAAAACTAAAGAAATTATACCAAGAATACGTAATTGGGAATATTTGAAATAAGAATATGACAAATTTGTTGAGACATATAAATGTATTGTTGTGAAATGAAAATGATACCGAATTAATCCAATACCATTTTGTTGAAGAAAATAAGAAATTATAGCCACAATACGAAGTAAAGATCTCAAAGACACAAGAACAGTGTAATTTGCAAAGTAAAAGAGATCTTATTATAATGTGAAGAAAGAGTACAAAGACTTGAGTTTACAATATTTCTAGCTTAGTCTAAATCACAATGAAGAGCCAAATATATGTAGTGAACAAATAGAAGATGTTCTAGCCCTAATAGTAGAATTATAGTTGAAATAGAATGCAAGAAAACTCTTCAAAACATAGAAAACGAGCCAAAAACACCGCCGCTTGAGCAATAGGCTAGTGTCAAGTTAGCGCCAGCTTCTCTATTTTTGGTGCTCGAGCATCAAGCAAGCCTCAGGCTACGTTGTGAGAAAATCCTTCATTCCATAATTTCAACATCTTCAAATCCAACACAAATTCCAACTCTGAATAGGGCTTTCGAATAGAACTTCAATTAAAATTTGTCAAGTAAACTTGAATAATATTTCACTATAACATTCCAAATAGAATTCATTTAACGTGAACTTTAATTAGAATTTTCAAATATTTTTAATAAAGAATTCAAGTCACACCCAAATTTTAACAATCTCTACATTGATATGAATTCTACTGCAATGAGTAAACTTCAAAAAATTCCCCACTTGGGGACAAAATCCATTACAAACTTGAACTCTTCACTAAAAAACACAAACTAACTTCTCCATACAAAAATTTCAATTGGAAATATTCTTCGCCTCTACTACCCAACCAGGGGTAAAAGTGATTTAATACCCACTAAAAAAGGCTGAAACAAACCTTGTGACAAATCATAACTGGATACATGAAAGGATTGTGTTTAGAATCAACAACATTAGCCGTATTTAAACCATCAACTAAATCAGCAGAATTGTAACTATGTAAAATCTTATGGCCAAAAATGGATTTGTTACTAGCAACTGAATACATTGACACTGTCGATAATGGTGACAAAGCACACAAGACTCCAAATTAGACTCAAACGGTACAAGATCTAACTCCAATTCCATCAGAATTCTTAAAATATGTCGATTTCTCAAAGATTCTGTATAACACTACAAAATATATAAATGGAATTTTTTATGTGCCTTTATCAAAACACAAGTTCATTTACTAACCTTTAGAACTCTACCTTTAACAATATACCAGTACAATTTTGAATCATAAGTATTTAAAGAGATAATATTTCTTTTCTAATTTGTAACGTACTTCACTGCATTAAGTGTTTAAACTGTCCCACCAAACATCTTTTATTTTGACCCGACCAATATTAGCTATTCGACAAGGTGTGTTATTATCGGTCATCACAACATCTTTTGAAACTTCTTCATATGTTGAAAACAAATTTCAATTGTGGCACATATGAAAACATCAAACTGTATTAAGAATCCAAGTCTCGTTAGATTTGGAGTTATAGTCAGGCATAAAAAAAAAGCTCTTATCACTATTAGGATTTTCTACAATACTTAATTCCCCCAAAGTTTCTGATTCTTGATTTGCAAACAATTTTGCTTTATTCTGCAATTTATAACAACCATTTATTAAGTGCCATTTTTCTTGCAATAATTACAAAATTTGTAGCTAAATTTGACTTGTTCCTTACACGACCACCATCAAGAATGAAGCAATCTTCATGACTCCAAATGTTATAAGATGCTTCATCTTCTCCTTTAGATATAGAGCATTATAGATTTATCCAATGGTGAGAGTATCATGACTATATAAAATCGTTTCTCTAGAAGAAATGTATGAAGCGAGCAATGAACAAAATAAAATCAATCCCAATCTTCCCAATCTTCTTCATCAAATACTCCAAGGTTTTCAAATCAACGACGATTTCCTTAAAATCGGTTAGGTGATTTTCAAGAGATGTACTTTCTGTCATATGAGGAGAATATAGACGTTGTTTCAGATGCAATTCGATAGTAAGATTCTTCATCATGCATAATTACTCCAATTTTAACCATAATTCATTGGCTGACTTCTCATTTAAAATGT
The DNA here is from genome assembly GCF_002742605.1 of Olea europaea var. sylvestris. NCBI lineage: Eukaryota > Viridiplantae > Streptophyta > Magnoliopsida > Lamiales > Oleaceae > Olea > Olea europaea. The sequence goes on along the minus strand of NW_019238049.1, from coordinate 17,308 downwards.
TGTAAAGATTATTTGAAAGATGAAGATGTATTTGACATAGGGCATTTCGATCCCTCTGTTCTTTGTCCTTTGGAGTACAAGTTGTTTGTATCTTGTCAAATCCCAACAACGCATTGTCCAAATCCATCCAAGCGAGTACTACTTGCATATTTACATGCCACAAGAAAATATTGTATTGTGATCTAATAGTGATGTATCATATTTCATTGTTGTCATTACGAAAGATTAAGTTGAGCTATTAACTTAATCAAAACCTTGATCTTCCCAAGAATTTCAAAATCAAAAGCTCTAATACCAGTTTTTTGCGAAATGAAGATGACACCGAATTAATCTAATACCACTTTGTTGAAGAAATAAGATATTATAGCCACAATATGAAGTAAAAATCCCAAAGACATGTGAGCAATGTAATTTACAGGGTGAATGAAATTTTAATATAACATAAAGAAAGAATACAAACACTTGTGTTTACAATGTTTCAAACTTGGCTTGAATCCTAAGGAAGACTAATATATAGAAAACTAGAGGACATCCAAATTCTAATAGTAGAGTTGTAGATGAAGTGGAATGTAAGAAAACTCGCCAAATCGTGAAAAAACCCGGGACAGCAAATATTGATGCTCAAGCGGGTGGGTAGCAGCGTCCTTGCGCTCGAGCGGTAGGCTAGTGTCATATGGGTGCTAGCTTCTCTAACTTTAGTGTTCAAGCACCCAAGAGCTAGCGAAAATGCAATAAGACAACCCTTCATTTCATAATTTTAATGTCTTCAAGTCTAACACAAATTTCAACTCTTAACAAGATTTCTAAATAGAATTTCTACTAGAATTTACTGGCAAACTTGACTAGGATTTCGCAATAGCATTCCAATAAAAAAATTCCGCTTAACATGTTAGAGTTCTCAATTATTTTCAACAAATAATTCGAATCACATCTAATTTCTATAATGTAATTTTGGAAGGTACAAAACAATTCATTTTTATAACTAAAAATTATATTAATTTTAATAGTATGAAATGCCAAAAAAATAAAGTGTGATGTATATGCAGTATGCTATGAAGCGAAAGTATATTATATTATTTGGACAAATTAATCTCTTGTGACTTTGATTATCGATAAAAAATAAACATAAAATGTTCGAACTGTTTCTTCCCCGATGTACGGAGTGCCTTTTCCCACTTAATTCTCTATGAATATGCTTCTTTTAAGGAATGTAATAAATTCTGCGGAATGTTTGGTTTCTTTGAAAAAAAAAAATCTGTTATAAACTATTAAGGGAGTAATTAGGGGATGTAGTGTTTATGATATTATTAGTGATTTTGTATATTATTTGAAATATATAATTAGAGATATAGTATAATCAGCATTTTATTTTTTGATCAAATGCATATATGTTTTTATTTTTTCTTTTTTTTTTCCCTGAAAATCAAAGGTTCAAGTGTATTATTATTATTTTTTCTCTATCAAGGCTGTACTGGGCCTAGTTTTCCCTTTTAAAAACTTCTGATTCTGCTGTATAAACTTAATTATAGGTACTCTTTGATTTTTTGCAATGAAGTAACTAATTTGAATACCTAGAGGTGTAAAGTGAGCGACTACGGACCACAAGTAAACATGACACGATTTGCATATTTTTGCAGGCCGTCCCGTCAAGAATGTGGGCACAGCTGCAGGTCCCGTCCATATCGGGGCCATCATGTCTAATTTTTAATACTTTTGGCTAGTTTTCTTAAAAATACAAAGACCCGTGGATTTCAAAATTCAAACAATTTGGTATCACGGCTCAACATTTCATGTGCAACTTGACTATGAAACTAAATTAACTGGAAACCTAGTTGTCAAATATAGTATCCAAACCTTATTGGAGAATATTTGAAACGAATAAGTTACAGAAAAAAGTGGCTAAAGATTCTTATGATATCTTGTTAAGGCTGAACAAAGTTGACAAATGATATATGATATCTCATCACTATTATCTAATAGACTTTTGCGCTCCTAATAAAATAAGAATTGACGTGCTGCTCACGTGCGTTTTTGCGGCTGGAGTCTTTTGGACCGCGTTCTTCTGCCTATATTACGGTTAATTCAGTTAGCTAATTAGGTATAATCTTCATCCAAGTCAACAAATCTATTTACCATTTACACAACTTTCGGGAAATGCACTTGAGATTCAGATACAGCCATTAGTTTAACAGCTTAAAAGTCATCACATAAATTATGTACATTTGGTAAGTTGTATTCTTATTATGAAAAAAGAACTTAAATATTTTATATTATATTGTATAATTTATTATGTATTATCTGCAAAACATGTTCTCAAACGGTATTAAGAATTTATTTAGTGACAAATTCAGTGACGGATCCAGAAATCCTGATGCATACGGGCAGTCACCCAATATAAGGAGAAGAATTTTTTCGACGAAGCCAGCACGGACAGCCACAAGGACTTGTCGAGTACCAACTCCACCCCCGATGACAATGAACAAATGCATTAAGTATTTATTATCATTACCTTTTTTTTTTAACTGGATTGCTCTTTATAGAGATTATCAACACATTTCAACTAAGTCGGTACCCGCCAACCATGCCCTACGAAAAGAAACAATTTTCCATAGTACAAGTCAAAAAGACAAAAAAAGCTAATATTAGGACTTGATGTGCAATGTTTTAGGCCTAGTTATCGGCTGGTAAATATGCACTGGGTTGATAAAAAAGATTGTTCTAGTCAAGCTTGACTAGGATTGGTTATTTACGAGATCTTCTTAAATCAATGACCAAATTTGATTCTAATTTGGTTTAATTTCCCATTGTACACTCTCTTGAAAGTTTCTTGCATAGTGACGGGCTTATCTATGAGCCCTTAGTTTAGGCTTTGTGAAATTGGGTCAACAATATCCTATGTTGTTTACGATTTTACATTTGGTGTTTGGTTCGATTTACTTTTGTTTGTGGTCTTTGGGTCAAAATACCCAACAAGACCTATATCAGTATTGAAACTACTCATTTTTTAACAACATCATGTTCTATAGTCATAATTTTATTGGAATAATTTTTTGAAGAATAGCGTGCAGAAGTGTAATAGGCACAAGAGCCTCCCCATCATCTCTTTCCTTCACTTATATTCGTGCATTGCTTTTTTGCTGGTGACGTCTATGAATATTTTTTAGCATTTTAGATTAGCATTCAATTTTCATTTTCCTTATAGAAGTCATATTTTCAGATTTGTTATCACCTTAGTTGTCATTAACTGAAAAACTCCATCGATAGTTAAATTATAAAATAACTATATCCCCTAATTGGATATTGATTTAGCATATACTACCCATGTGAAAAGTGGATATCAGATTACAGCAAGTTCAAAGCTTTTGTTTTTAACTATCATTCATATGAAAATTTTGATTTCTTGTATCGAATACAAATTTTCTTCTTACCATAGCTCGATTTATGCAACCAAAAATAAGCTGAATGACATGAAGATATCAAAAGATAAGGTCACCAGATGCTCTTGGCAATATAATGTAAATTCTTCGAATATATATATATATATACACACACACACACACACAATAATGCTGAACTGCCAGAAGAAAACTGTCAGAAGGGCTGACCGACCCTCACAGGTCGTGGGTCCCACTTGAATATAAAAATGCCGACCTCCCCATTTTTGTGTTGTTCGGTAATCCCTTCTGTTAGGGCTTCTGGTGCTGTAGCACATTCCATATATATATATTATTTATTTATTTTTATATGAGTTCCCATATCTTAATTACCTGATTGGGGCAATTGTGGTCGTCGGGACAGTAATTTTGATTGATAATTATGGGGTTTTGTACATTAACCATGACTAAATGCTGGAAAAGAATATTTTTAACGAATCCATTGCTTGGCCTGGCCCATGTCTTCACCCTCGCCCCATTTTGAGTTCCTGTAAATGTAGCTAATTAACTGTCACATTTTGCACTCCAGGTTCTTGTAAATCCCAGCCTAGACTCCCAATGCTGCAGAAAAGGAGCACAAATTAGTTAACTCAGCTAAATAAATTGTTGGGATACATTATGTTATTCTTCCTCTGCTCCAAAAAATAGAATTGGTTTCCTTTTTTGTCTGTCCCAAAATAAAGGTCACTTTCCTTGTTGAGATTATAATTAATTTCTTAGTTTTCTAATAAAATCCTATTTGAAGTGTCTTGTTATCAACAAATATGAATTATTCTTATTTAAGCCATTATGTAATGTAGAAATATGTTGGGAAAAAATATATGAAAAATTTATATTTTCAACTATATTACTTACATGTTTCTTAATTCCTGTGATAATAGAAATATGTTTATCTTTGTGGGACATAAGGAGCATGATTATATCTATTTTAATGAAGATTGTGTGGTTGAAAATAAGTACGGTAGAAAAAATAATGTGGTAAAATGGCTATCAATTTTTAATTTAAGTTTTTAGTACCTAATTCCATGGCCAGGGCCGCATGCAGTGGTCTCAATCCACAAGTTCAAGGTGCCGGGGCCTATAGAGACACAATCATCTCCGGTGCCAATTTGAGAGTTCATAATTGTGACTCCTGTTGATTTCTCCACGTGAATTCCGTCGGTGTTTGGACTGTTGCCTGGTGCAGAAACCTTTATTCCCACTAGCTTGGCATTGTGGCATCCATCAACAAGAATGTTGAACTTCTGGCTATTTATTGAAAACAATCCATTCATTATGATGTTGTTGGAATTGTAGAAGGCCAGTGTCTGAGCAAGAAAGAATCGAAAAATTACGTTAGAATGTACAACATGACAAAAAGTAAAATCCACTTTCTTCTTTATTAACATACCGTCGCTCCGGTTGGACAACTCTTGCCGGAATTTTTGCAAGCCCACAAATTAGCCCCTTGGCCATCTAGGGTTCCACCAATAATGGAAACTCCGGTCACACTTTCGAACTTGATCCAGTTACCAGAATTTCCAATAACATTGAAATCAGATGGAGCTACTAGTGTCCCATCAATTTCAATCGTTATAGCAGTGTTTTTGCATGACTTACCGGCAAAAGTTGCAGCTCCAAGCAAGTATCTTCCCGGTGGCACATAAATGGTGGCTGGCTGTGTAGAAGCACATGCTGAGGTCCATGCACTCAAGAATGCCTTGCTACAATCAGTTTTTCCATCAGATTTTGCTCCCAAACTTTGGAGATTGTAATTAGCATTGGCTGCAATTGATGAGTAGTGGAAGAAGGTCAAGAGGAAATATTGGAAAGCAAAAATAAAACTTAAAGTTCCAGCCATTTTTATTTTGTATGTTTGTGTTATAGAGAGAGAGAGAGAGAGAGAGGATGAGGAGATGAAGCAGTTATAAGAGGTATTTATAGGCTATAAGTTGAGTGCAAGCTAGATAATGATGTTCAATTTGGTCACTATCACCCCGTGAAGAATAATTGTTTGGACAAATAAGAATTTCAAGTTATTTAATGCAATAAGAAAAAATGTATAACCAGAAAGGAAACTTGTTTTTTGAGAACTAAATAGGCATAGAATAAAAAACATTTTAGTTAAATTATATATATATATATATATATATATATAGAGAGAGAGAGAGAGTAAATATTCGTAGGCTAGTCCATCATCATTTAACTAGGATAATTAAATAGGTGTTCATATCCCTTTCACGTTTAACATTGATTAAAAATTACTTCACGAAATATATAAACAAATTAATAAATTAACTAGAATTTTATTGATCAAATCTAATAAAAAGAAAAACTTTGACAATGGGGAAATAAATATGGCTTAAATTAAACACATAATAGAAAATTTGCCTCTCAAAAAATAATATATAGTTAAATCAATATAAATTAATATATGATAAATTAATATATATATGTAAGAGCACCGATGATTTGCTTATGTTAAGTATCAGTGACATTTCATCCCATTTAATTGATGAATAAGTTAAAGGTCATATATATTTAATGATTCACCAATTGAATGATTTGTCATGCCACTGGTGCTTATATATATATATATATATATATATATAGAGAGAGAGAGAGAGAGAGAGAGAGAGAGAGTAATTATTAGTAGGCTAGTCCATCATCATTTAACTAGGATAATTAAATAGGTGTTCATATCCCTATCACGTTTAACATTGATTAAAAATTACTTCACGAAATATATAAACAAATTAATAAGTTAACTAGAATTTTATTCAATCCCAATATTATCATTTTATGGAGATTTTATTGTACACATACAGCCACAATGGTTGACGCTCTAAAAACTAAAATATTCAAAATTCTCGTGTCTATTTTAAACTGAATACACAACAAATCCTTAAATATAAAATCCCCAAACTTAAAACTATAATTTGACAGCAATATTGACCAGGTGTGGGATGACGTAAAGTTGGTCACAAAAGGGATACACACTATTGATTGCATCAAATTTTCGTTTATCATAATAATAATAATAATAATAATAATAATAATAATAATAATAATAATAATAAATAAATAAATAAATAAATAAATTTAATTGCTGAAACTCTACTTTTATATATCTCTCTAATTCAGTATTAAATTGTAAAGAAAATTTTATGGACATTAATTACACATTTATGAAAGCGTACTTCATATTTGAATTAGAATGAAACGTCACAACTCACAATAAAATTTAAAGGTTGATTTAGTTAATATTGTATATAGGTTTCTGCTGTAACACGTCATGATAAATAAATAAGTAAAAAGTAAAATCTTGACTTAAATCCTCTTGCCATTATTTGTTGTGTATATATTTAACTTTTGAACGAAGAATGAATTTCATCACTACACAAAACACTTATTGAATACAATTTTTTAATGGAAAAAAGTTATTGTTCACGTTGTTGTTTGCATCATCGTCAGAATTGTTAAGCATGGTGACAAGTTTCAAACAATTCGTAGATTTGACTCCTTCCAAAAACTAAATCATTATTTTAGCTGAGAAATTAAACCAATATCCATTTGGTCAAAAATATTAGTTACAGCTCAAATTTCTTGCTTATAAATTTAGTCCAGAGTCTCAAAACTAAATTAAACTGACCAAAGTAATGAATAGTTTGAACTAGTGTTTTTTTCCTTCGTAAAATGAGACATAATTTTAATAGTCTTTTTAATCGAGAAATTTACTTTAATAATAAAACTGAAGTCCTCTGCTGTGTTCCTAACATGTTACACAATTTCAAAATAGTCTAATTTTATTCTTTGTAAGGACAAAAGTACCTCCTAACTTTCCATTTCTATCTCGATTCAAGTTCTGAGGTAGGGCGTTCTTTCCTTATAGTCCAAATTATCATCTACAGATGTAGTAGGAGATGTGTCAAATCCTGCCCCCACATTGATTTTCAATTGAGCCAATAAAATCCAGAACGAGCTTTGGTGCTGCTTTAACTAACACATTATAATTAGAGTCCTTAATAAACCCTTCTTCAATTACATAAAAATTACCTAGTTAATTAAAAATAGGGTACGAGAAATATATAGGAACGGATAGCCAACGAACTAATAATCAATAGAAATAAAATTAAGGTGTTAATTCATTAATTGATCCACACGCCATTCTTTCTGCTAAGAGTAAAGTTGAAGATTAATTTCTGACGAGAGTGTTGCCTAAATTGCTCATTTCTCATTTGAGTTACAAATACTGTCTTTTTAAATTTCAACCCTTTTTGTTATGCGTTTCCTCAATGGTTGAAACAATTACCGATTTATTACCATAAACACATTAGCCCCTGTTTGAGCTCCATTAAAACGACTTTTTTTTTTCTTTGGAATAGTGAATTTTTGGAGAATGCATAAGTAAAAGAAAAATGTTTTAGATTTACATGTAATATTATTTTGTGGGAGAATATGTGGTTGAAAATGAGTTTTACTAAAACATATTTTTTGAAAGTTATTGAAGCCCGAACGTGGTGTATTAACTTGTTTAATTTTCACTGTAGACACAATCTAATGAGGGAAAGCCTGACGCAACGAAAGAAAAGAATTCAAGCGAAAACCTTAAGAACAAGTAATTTGGAATCCACCAAACAATAAAGAAAATAAACTCATGAATTTATCAATGAAAAGATAATTAAAAAAAGGAGCTAAGCCCTTATTTATAAGGGTTTACATAGAAACGTAGTTTAGAACAACTAAAAGTAATGAAAAAGAAGTTTAATCAAACTAGAATTGTAAAAAAAAAAAAAAAAAAAACGAATTGACAAAAAAACGAATTGACAAAAATAGCGCTAAAACATTAAAAATCAGTTTTCGAGGCCTAAACGAACTCGAACGGCCGAAATTCAACGTAATCCACATAGTTTAAGGAAACTCTCAGTTCGTTGATGTGTAGGCTTCTCTGTCTGTTTGAGAGGAACCATAGTGGTCTTATGACTACCCCACGAAAAGAGTACTATATTAACACGCCCTTTGAGAGTTGAATCCACATCAAATTGCCATGGACGACCTAATAGGATATGGCAAGCATCCATGTCTATGACATAACACATAACTTCATCTTTATAATGCTTACCAATGAAATCGGTACTTCGCAGGTTTCAGCAACTTGAACAAAAGGGTCTCTCTTTACCCAATCAAGTGAATACGGTTTAGGACGGCTTTTAACTGGTAGTTTCAACAAATTCACCAACTTCTTTGACACAAAGTTTTCACAACTTCCATTATCCACAATCACTTCACACACCTTATTCTTGATAGAACGAAGTGAACTAAAGATGCAATGACGTTGTCCCTCCTCCTTAGGTGATAAAAGGATTCGTTGCAGTACCAAAGTGAGTCTTTCTACGCCTTCCTCCACAGCAAACTCGACTCGCACGTACTTATCCTCTTCATCTACTGCCTCCGGTTCCACCAAATTGACCTGCTTTCTCTCATGACAATTGTTAGAACGATGCCCAGGCTTTTGACATCTATAGTAAATTTCTCCCGTGGGCTTAGCGTACGGATTTGCATTCTGAGATGCTCCCCAAGTCTAACTTCTGTTCCCAAACCGACCATTGTTGTCAACTTTACTCTTGTTAGGATTGACTGGGGCTTGATGTGGGGCTTTTCCTTTGTCCAATGGGGTGGATGATGATGATTCAGCAGGTAAGGGCCTCCTGTATGAAACCATCCTCTTATCAGATTCCATCATCTTCGCTTTCATCGCCATGTTAATGGCTTCCTGCAATGTCCAAATATTATACATCCCAATTCTATCTTGAATGGCCACCTTCAAACCACTGGTATACCTGGCTACCTTTTTATTTTCAGATTCTGACAAATTATTTTGTTCTGCCAATCGTATAAATTCATTGGTGTAGTCCGACACTATACGATTCCCCTGTGTGCATCTCAGGTACATTCAATATAAAATTTGTCCATAATCTACAGGTAAAAATCGATCCATCAAAGCCTGCTTCATCTTTCTCCAAGTTAGAATCCAACTCTTTCCCTATTTCCTTCAAGCATTCTGCAATTGATCCCACCATACTGTTGCTGCAGATTTCAAACGGAATGCCACCATCTTATCCTCTGAAACATCCATAATTTTAAAGAATCTCTCAACCTCCACCAACTAATCCAAGAAGTCCTCGATCTTCATGTTTCCAAAGAACGGAGGAATGTCTGCTTTGATCCGATAATCATCAAAGGTATTTCAATTTTGACGATTATGATGCGACGGTACTTCGATCTCCTCCTCCGACTCTGATTCACTGTCTTCTACTACACGCCCTCTATTATTTTCTCTACGAACTATAGGCTCAGCCACTCGCTCATTATTGATTGCCCGTTGTTCATTGTGCCCATTATTTTCAGCACCCCGTAAAGCAATTGACGAATTTCTTCGATCTAAGTAGTGAGATCGTCAATCCATCGGTTTGTTGCATCTAAATCTGCCCTAGTAACTGGTACATCACCCATGTTTATAAATCAAAGATATAAAGACGAGAAAGCCGGCTCTGATACCACTTGATGTAGCGAAAGAAAGGAATTCAAGCAAAAACCATAAGAACATGTAAATTGAAATCCACCAAATAATAAAGAAAATAAACTCATAAATTTATTAATGAAAAGATAATAAAAAAAAGGGGCTAAGCCTTATTTATAAGGGTTTACAAAATCTGCCCTAGTAACTGGTACATCACCCATGTTTATAAATCAAAGATATAAAGACGAGAAAGCCGGCTCTGATACCACTTGACGTAGCGAAAGAAAGGAATTCAAGCAAAAACCTTAAGAACATGTAAATTGAAATCCACCAAATAATAAAGAAAATAAACTCATAAATTTATTAATGAAAAGATAATAAAAAAAATGGGCTAAGCCCTTATTTATAAGGGTTTACATGGAAACATAGTTTAGAACAACTAAAAGTAATGAAAAAGAAGTTTAATCAAACTAGAATTGTACAAAAAAAAAAACGAAAATAAACGAATTGACAAAAATAGAGCTAAAACTTTAAAAATCAGTTTTCGAGGCCTAAACGAACTCGAACAGCGGAAATTCAACGTACATCACAGCAATTGTGAGTATTGTTCCTCTCATCGTACTCCTTCCAAAATGGTCTTATGTGACCGATCTGGAATCAAGATGACTTATTTCTACTAGTACTCTTTTTCCAATATACCCCTTATGTCCTACACCAGAATGTTTGTAGGCCTTTAACGATGAAAGAAAAGCTCGCGACACCACCAGTATTCGTTACACCGTACTAGAGTTTGCCCTTCGAGTTGATGTGCAATTCCAATCACTATGCAGTGCGACCAGTATTAGGTTAGCATCAAGATAAAAATTTAAACGTGATTCATTATGCCAGCTATACTTCGACTTATGCACAACTTATTTATGCCACCACTGAGAAAGAACTTCTAACAGTAGTTTTTGAATTCAACAAGTTTAATCTCATCTTGTTGGATCGAATGTGATTGCCTACACAAATCATGCTGCACTGAAGAAGGATGCCACTATAACACACATCCAATGGGTACTCCTATTATAGGAATTTGTCTTGGGGATCAGAAATATAAAAGGAGAGTAAAATGTAGTGGCTGACCATTTGTCTAGACTTGTGTCGAATTAATATTTATGTCTAGACCCAGTTATTCGAAACTAACAATAAAAAACAACAAGTCACTATTTATTGATTGCTAGATTGTTAAGGTTAATTAATCCAATTAAACTAATCCTAAGTTCAATCAAATAAAACAATCAGATCAAAAGAAATAAATAACACCAAAATTGATCGCGGGGAAAAATCTCACTTAGGACAAAAATACCTCTAGATAAACTTGGTAGTAAATGATTCACTAGGAAAATTAACTTACAAATAGTCCTAACATTGTTAAACCTTAGCTGATTCTGATCACCTAACTTATAAATCATCAAGGAACTCCGACGGTTGTGCATTCTTGCACTTCTAAGAACTCGAGTTACTTTTCTCTCCATGTAAAATGAACTTCGTCCTTGAGCATCAGAACTCCAACGTCGCTTCCCGAACCCCAGAACTTTGAAAGCTAATTGGCAAAGATAGGAATTTGTTTTGGTGTTTGATCAAGGATCTTTTCGTGCTTTGATTTGTAGGTGGTAGCAAGAGATATTGAAATATGTATTTGACTTTCAAAGAACAAACTCGACTTACAATAAGGCTCTACTAATGAAGAATCAATATATGAGATCAAATATCTGAACAAGGATTTTTGGGTTGAATCAATAGAATTAATGGAATGTGTTTATGATCTTAAATAATGAGATCTCTAAGTTAAAATAATGATTTGACGTACATGGTGACGTTCATGTGGCTATATATTTATAACAGAGCTATTTTGGGTGAAGGGAGTTCAAAAATCACTGTTTTAGGCAAACCATGAAACCTAAAAATCAGACCATCGATTGAGTAGCCTAGTTTCATGGCCAGCGAGGGATTCTCGAGAAGCCATCAGTAATTACGTCATAACTTTCTTTTTCGATGTCTGATTAAAGTGATTGAAAGTGAGTCGGAAAGCTAACTCATATGGCTACATTCTTCTAGAGTAGCAGTTTTTAGATTTGAAAGTTTTCTTAAAAATTATACCGGAACTTGTAGATGATAATTTGAAGCAAAACTTACACAGTAGTTTGACACTCCTTTGTCTTTTAATTGCATTCCATTCATATATATGTGATCTATTTGAACATCTTTGAATCCTCCATTACTCCTATTTTGACTTCGACTTCAACACAATTAGCTCCTAGTACAATTCAATTAAAACATGATTTTAACTAAGGAAATTTTCAATTACAAATTTAGAAATTGCCAATTATACATTTTGGACCTAAAAATATCCCCTTTGGCATTTTGTGATAAAATCATTTATTTCGATATCAAAGTAAAAAAAATAAAAATAAAAAATCTACCTAACAATTTAATGTTCAAAATTTCATTCAATGTTTTGTCAACTTGTTTCCTGAAACACATGGAAATAACAATATCACGTGAAAAGCAAAAAAATAAAAAAATAATGATGATGATGATGATGATGATGATGGACAAGTAATAAAGTAGAACTAGCAACTCAAAAAATGTTATTGATATTAGACAAAACACAAAATCAAACATAATATCAATTATGAAAAAAATTGCTAGATCGAACATTCATATTACTCATCTTCTCCCCCTTAACTCATATCAAATCAAACAAAATTGGTTAAAAAATTCTTTAAATTTCTCTCGCGAACTCATATACTCAACTCTCTTAAATAAATACTGATCTCTTCCCCTTTTTATCACTTTGTTAACAAAGGAAAAATAATAATATAAACATGAATACCATCGAGAGTAATGAGTTAAAAAGATTATGCACATGAAAAAACAAGCAAAATTATGCAAAAGATGTGATGGGATAATAAAAATAATAATTTCTTTCTTGTTAGACAATTGTTTTTTCCATAAATTTTTTAAATATAAAATCATGAATAGTAATTTGTTTACTAATACACATATCATTCATAAATAGTAAACTTTTCCCACAACTTATTTTAAACATAAATAAAATAAATTCTCTAAACTATTCATTTGTAAAAAGTGTCATTAAACTCATGTAAGCATGTCTTCAAACCTTAAATTTATGTTAAAGGATATGCAAAGTGTCAGTGATGAACAAAAATATTCTTAAAGTTGTAGAGACTAACCCAGTGCTACTAGGGTAATTATAATTTTAAAAGCTCATATTTAATTATATAAATTTTTCTTTCTCTTCCTATTTGTGAGAGTGCGTGCGCACACACACGTACTTTTATTTTTTAAATTTTATGTGCAAACTATTCTTCATTAAACTTTCCATGTGACCCATGTATCGAGTTTTAGACCGATAACTATAAAGTCAGTTGACTTATAGGGCCCTAGGTATTAAGATACCTTGCGGACTTAATCACTTAAGTCATATAGGTTAAAAAAGTATATGACTATCTAGCAATTTTTATTATTTCTTTTGAAACTCAATAACAATTTGTGGACAACTAGTTCTAAGGTCATTCTGTATTTAAAGTCAACCCACTGCACAAATGTCCACCATCCCAAATCTCTCACATACGGTTAAACACTCATGTGCAGTGTAGATGATACATGCAACAACCCATACCAAGCAGTCTAAATAAATTCTAAATAAAATTCATGAAATATTTATTTACTATTAATTAATTGTATATTAGTACTTGATCACAAATTAACATGTCCAAAAAATATTAAGAGAAAATTCATTTTCCATTTTTTCAATTTTTTTCAATTATTTTATTTTATTATTATTATTATTTTTTTTGTGGTTTTCATAAAAAAATGCATACATGAATAAGTAGTAATCATGAATAAATCATATGCATCAATAAGTAAGAAAAGAGTTTAGAGTGCATGGATGAATAATTAGTAATTACGAGTAAATCATATGCATGCGCCTAACAAATTTCTCAATTAAGCAAATAGGTGTTCTCATTATGAAGAGCAACGCGAGTAATATCACAATTAACATCACTTTGATCTATGAGTTCACTCTTTTTGACCCAAATCTTCTTAGATGAAGATATAATCTTAATCAATTCAGTCATCAATCAGTCAAACGACTCACTTGATTAGTCAATAATCTAACACAAGTAGTTAACTTTTGTTTGTTGTTCTTAATAAATGGAACATAGGTACGAGCTAACTTGGTTTTAGAAGATGAAGCCATATGTATATTAGGTTTATTCAATTCTACCATGTCGATAATCTTTTTAGAGCCTCTAGTAAAGGATTGAAGTTGGGCACTAATTTTCTCAAGATCACTAGTAAGTGTCTTAAACTTAACTTCTTCAAGCTCTTTCCCTACCCTTAATTCATTTAGTCTACTGATAGACTCATTATGTTTGTTAGCTAAACTCTCATTTTCTAACTAAAGTTTATACAATTTCTTAATGGTAGCATTATTATTATTATTTTTTTCAACTTAACACACTCCTTAAAATACTTCATAAAAGGCCTTATAAATGTCACGCTCATCTTTTGATTCTTCTTTCAAAGAGTTGGATTGCTTTATATCCTCACGTGACTTACTATTCATCACATATGTGAATGCCATATAGTTCCTTTCCTTCTCAAGATTGGAGATCTCACTTTGATTATCGGAGTTAGACTCATCATCAATGAGAGAGGCATTTATAGCATCATCCCTCTTCAAGGTATCTCTAGCATCACCCTTCTCTCTTCTATCATTTCTAGATGTACTAGATCTATCTTTAGACTTACAAGGAGGTCTCTTACTATTCTTAAGAAATTTCTTAGATTTCCTAGCCAGGTACACTAGTTCACTATCCTTAAGTTTAATCTTCATCACTAGTGTCATGATCAATTTCCCTAATAGATTTAAGGGTTAAAGATTAATCTTTCTTAGGTTGAGGTAGACTAAACTCATGTATTTGGAGAGATCCTACAAGTTTTTTCAGTTTTAATAGCATCTAGATCTTTGTTTTCCTCAATAGCTATGACCCAAGATTTGAATCTCTCTAGTAGGGATCTCATAACTTTCCTCACAATCTTAGTTTTAGGGATTCGTTTACCTAAGTTAAAACTAGAGTTGACTATATCATCTAATTTAGCATAAAAATCATCAAAAGACTTATCATCTTTATTTAAATTTTGTAGTCAACATCTGTAATTTGGAGCGTTTAACAAATTTTTCCTCGTGTGTGGTTTTTAGGATATACCAAGCTTCTTTTGTAGTCTCACTCATTGACACGCACCTAAACATTTCGGGTGACTGCCATAAATAGGGTTTGAAACCCTTCACTATTCTAATTACACTCTGCTAGGTTATCTTTGGTCCAAAGAAAAATATTGGTGGGAGTAACTACTCCAGCAATACTGTAGCAAGGATGGTCTAGCCTTTCTCTAAGCATCCAAATTCTCTCATCCTTCGATTTCAAGAAAGTTGTCGTCCTTACTTTTCCGTAAGCATAATTGTTTCCATCAAAATACAGAGTTACGAAAAGTGACCGACTCATCTAGATAATTACATGAGTCAATAATCAAATTTAGACTCTAATACCAATTGTTGAATTAATATTTATGTTTAGACTCAATTATGGGAAAATAAAAAGCAATAAGTGACTATTTATTGATTGCTGATGATTAAGGTTAATTAATCCTAATTGTCAATAAAATAAAATAATCAAATCAAAAGCAATGAATAACTCCAAAATTGATCACAAAGGAAAATCCCAACTTAGGATAAAAAAGCCTCTGGTCAAACTCGACAGTAAACAATCCACTAGAAAAGTTAATTCCCAATTGCCCCAAACCTTAGCTAATTCTAGTCACCTAACTTACAAATTACTGAGGAACTTCATCAATCGTGCACTCCCCTACTTCTCAAAACTCTGAGCTAATTTTCTCTCCATGTGCATCAATATTAACAAACTTCATCCTACAGTATCGAAACTCAAAGTGCCTTTTCCCAAAACTCCTGAACACTGAAGGTTAATTGATGAATGTAGGATTTTATTTTGGTGTTCGATCAATGATCTTTCTATGCTTTGATTTATAGGTTGAAGCAATGGATATTGGAATATGTATTTACCTTTCAAATAACAAAATCTTGACTAATAACAAGGCTCTACTAATAAAGGATCAATATATGGTATCAAATATATGAACAAGGATTTTGAGCTTGAATCAATAGAATCAATGGAATGCTTTTATGATCTTGAACAATGAGATCTCTAGGGCAAAATAATGATTTAACACAATTTGGGACGTTCACGGGGCTATATATATAGGGGGGGGGTTCAAAAATCACTATTTACGTGAACCAAGCAAACCTAAAAATCGAATTGTCGATTGGGCTCCTAGTCTAGCGACTAGCGAGCGGGCCCTAATCACTGATCATTATTTTTATCATAACTTTCTCTTATGATGTCCAATTGATGTGATTCAAAGTGTGTTGAAAAACTAACATAAAGGGCTACAATACTTAACAAATTCGAATATTTCTATGTGAAAAATACAAAGCAACCTGTAGTTGAGAATTCGGAGCAAAACTTGTGCAATACTTCGGAATTCCTTTAAATTCTGATTGCATTCCATTGATAAAATGTAATCTACTTGCACATCTTTGACTCGTTCAGGGATTATACAAACAACCCTTAACTACTATTTTGACTTTTATTACAACTCAATTAACTCCTAATACAATTCAATTAAAACATGATTTGAGTAAGTAAATTCCAATTGTATAATTTGGACATAAAAACTTGAACATGGGATCACCACATGATGAAATTCAATGAGGCTCATGAGCAAGTGTTTGGGATGGAAAAGGCACCATAGTCCACAGACCACATTAAGTTTTGGATTTTTACAAGTTCATAACTTGGACTTCTTTGGTTCATGATTTCTATAATTTTTAGGTTGCATCTCGAGTATTTGCGTTGTTTTCTGGTTAATTTTGGCTGCTTTGCGTTTTGCAGGGCTGTATTGTTGACTTGGAGCAAACATCGAGTTCAAGAGGATTAAAGTTGGAGATAGACCAGCATAATGTGAATTTGAGATGAGAGGATAACTAGAAAGGTCACGAAGGGCTTAAATAAGGGTTACATGAGGCACACATACTTGAGAGATGTTAGGGCTCCCTAGGAGAAATAAAGCTCAGAACGGCAAGCTGCTTGAATTTGGTCGAAGTAGTAATATTTTTTCTGGTCAAATTTGTTAGAATAAAGTGTTTGTACATAATGGAGTTAAATAATGGTTTATACATATATGAGGTGTCAAAAAGAGAGGGAATTTTTTTTTTATTTATTAT